>NW_006283149.1:540905-544243 GCF_000327345.1 Myotis davidii
AAAAGTAACTCTGGTGCCGTGTCACATATAGACATTTTTTGATCTTTGCAACCATAGTAAAATAAAGACTTATATTTTTGGTATTTATTTTATATGTTTAAATGCCATTTAACAAAGAAAAATCAACCAAAAAAATGAGTTCGCGCGTCACCTCTGACACGCGTGTCATAGGTTCGCCATCGCTGGAGTAGGTAGCCGTGCTGCTCGGGGGCGAGGGGCGAGGGTGAGTGAGCCGCGGGAGGTGCACAGCGACTGGGGAGCCGCGGGGCTCAGGAGGCCTTGCACGGAAGGACGGAAGGTGGCGAGGTGTGGGTGTCAGCCGCTCATTAACAACAGAACTGCCGGTCATCAGTGGTGTTTACTGAACGCATGAGGTGATTTTACTTTTCACTAGAACTTACTAAAACACTAAACATCCATGAATAACTGTCCTCTCTTTTTCCCTCTAATTTCTAGATGTGACGTACCTAACAGAGGAAATAGTCTATGAGATTCTCGAATTATGTAGAGAGAGAGAGGATTACTCCCCCCTCATCCGTGTGATCGGGAGGGTGTTCTCCAGCGCGGAGGCCCTGGTGCAGAGCTTCCGGAAAGTCAAGCAGCACACCAAGGAGGAGCTGAAGTCTCTCCAAGCCAAGGACGAAGACAAAGATGAAGACGAGAAGGAGAAGGCCACGGGCTCTGCTGTGGTCGCCGCCGTGGCCGCGGCGATGGAAGAGGATTCTGAGGCCTCTTCCTCCAGAACGAGCGGCGGCTCCCAGAAGCTGGGCCCCGAGGACGTGTCCGTGGACATCGAGGCCATTCGGAGGGTCTACAGCAGGCTGCTCTCGAACGAAAAGGTAGAGACGGCCTTTCTCAATGCGCTTGTGTACTTGTCACCTAACGTGGAGTGTGACTTGACCTATCACAACGTGTACTCCCGCGATGCCAATTACCTGAACTTGTTCATCATTGTGATGGAGAACAGGAACCTCCACAGCCCCGAGTACCTGGAAATGGCGCTGCCGTTATTCTGCAAAGCCATGAGCAAGCTGCCCCTGGCGGCCCAGGGGAAGCTGGTGAGGCTGTGGGCTCAGTACAGCGCGGAGCAGATCCGGAGGATGATGGAGACCTTCCAGCAGCTCATCACCTACAAGGTCATCAGCAACGAGTTCAACAACCGGAACCTGGGGAGCGAGCGGAACCTGGTGAACGACGACGACGCCATTGTCGCTGCCTCCAAGTGCTTGAAGATGGTGTACTACGCCAACGTGGTGGGCGGGGACGTGGACACCAGCCACAACGAGGAGGACGACGACGAGCCCCTCCCCGAGTCCAGCGAGCTGACCCTCCAGGAGCTCCTGGGGGAGGAGAGAAGAAACAAGAAGGGCCCCCGGGTGGACCCCCTGGAGACCGAGCTCGGCGTGAAGACCCTGGACTGTCGGAAACCACTCATCCCTTTCGAAGAGTTCATCAACGAGCCGCTGAACGACGTCCTGGAAATGGACAAGGACTATACTTTCTTCAAAGTAGAAACGGAGAACAAGTTCTCCTTCATGACCTGCCCCTTCATACTGAACGCCGTCACCAAGAACTTGGGCTTGTATTATGACAACAGGATCCGCATGTACAGCGAGCGGAGGATCACTGTTCTGTACAGCCTAGTGCAGGGGCAGCAGCTGAACCCGTACCTGAGGCTCAAAGTCAGGCGCGACCATATCATAGACGATGCGCTTGTCCGGGTAAGTGGGCTGGTGTTTAACAAGCGGTGCTCGGCCAGGCACCTCGTCACGGTGACACAGTTCAGTGCGTTCATTTCACGAGTGGCCTGAAAACAAAAGAAATGGTGTTCTGTAACCAAGGAACACACCGGCAGGCTTCTTCCTTTCTGTCGACTTTATTGGGGTGACATCGGTTAATAAAGGTACAGAGGCTTCACAAAATGACATAGGCGTCAGGTACACAGTTCTAGAACACGTCGCCTGGGGGTTGTATTGTGTGGTCACTACCCCCAGTCAAGTCTCCTGCAGGCATTTCTTAAAACTGTCGGTATAAGGATTACACTTCTGTTGTTCTGTCCCACTTACAGTGTGTTCCACAAGGTACTGGTTGTCTCTTAAAATGATCCCCCTCTCTTCGGAAACAAGAATAGGTCTAAATCCTGATCACTAACCCCAACAAAAGAAGTGGATGTTGGGGAAAGACAAGTTTGGGACCAAGGGCCGTGTGGGGGCGGCCAGGAGTGAGTGTGAGTGTCACGTCTTAGCTCAGCCGCGTCATGGCGCACGGGATCAGCAGGCAGTGCTTTTAGTTGTGGAGCTGCGTGTAGGGTGTTGTGCTCGAAAAGTGTCCACTCCTCACCTGCCTTCTGCTCCTAACCCCACTTTTTCGTCCATGTGCTTATTTCTGTTTTTAACATTATTTTTTGGATTTTGAGGAAACAGTTACCCAGTTTGGTGTGTAAGGCCTTTTATTTGAAGCAGGCGATAGGGTAAAATGAATTGAGCTTTTAAATAAATGCTAACAGGTTGTTCTAAAAATGAGTTCTGCTTAATGCGTCAACGCTGCATATGACCGGGCCTGCTGTGAGTCAGCATTCACTCCGTGTGTCCACAGAGCAGTTCGCTCCCGGAGTCCTGGGGGAGGCACCTTGCTGAGCAGTGACCTGTGCACATGGACCAGCACCCGCCCCCCGGGGGCTGCTCGGGGCCCACACTGAGCAGATGTCACTCTTCACTGCCTGCCTTTTGCCTCCTCCTTAAAAGTAACACCGTGTGGGAAGATGAGGAAGGCCCTGGACAGCAGAACTGGTCAGCGGCCTGTGCTTCCTGAGATGCTCGTAGGGTGTACTAGTCACCGTGGTCGTCATAAAGCGGGCTTACAGCAAAACGTAGAAGGGCATCCTCAGGTGAACTGTAAAGGACCCAGGGGTTTTCAGCATCTTGTTCCCTAAGGGTATGCTTGGCTTTCTAATGCTCATTCTCCGTCTTACGTCACAGCTGGGCAAACAGCCTATTGGCCACTTTTGTCTGGTCTGTGGATTCAGGAAGTAAAGAGGAAACAAGACACTTGGCAGTGAGCCAGTACTGAGAGTTACACAGTTAAGGCCACAGGGTCCTCGACTTCAGGAGCTAAAGGGCCTTGGTGTTCATCTCCTTGTTGTTGACAAACGAGGCCCAGAAAACAGTCACCACATACGTGACCCTGTGAACATGTTTTCTGTTGGGTCTCACTTTTCAGTTATTAATTGTAAGACAGACAAGCTTGGAGGAAAAGGAATGGGTAGTAACTTCAATTAATCCTATATAATAAAAGGCTAATATGCCAATTGTCCGATTGGGGTTGGATGGGGGGGTGGG
>NW_006283149.1:544278-546071 GCF_000327345.1 Myotis davidii
CGATCAGCCCTCGGAGCAGGCCGGTCAGACCCCACCCGTGCACAAATTTGTGCACCGGGGCTCTAGTAATTACATATTTCTTTAAGAAGAATATGTCTTCACTGCTTTCATGTATCATGTAATTCAAATTAGACTAGCAAATTGTTTCCTGGCTGGAGTCCTTAGAGGAACTGTCTTTGATGTCAACAGAAGACTTTGTGTTTTTACAGCATTTTTTGGGCCTACGATACCGTTGTTTGCAGGACACACTATTATTGCTACTAAACAAGAAAAAATGCTGCCCATTCGTTGTAAGATGCTGTCACTTGTATGTCCAAATTTCAGAGGGTTAAAGTGTGAAAACAGAAATCTAGTAAAATAGAAGCTGTCTTTCCACAAATAGGTACCTCAGAGTCATTTTAAGCACTACCCCCTTCCCATGCGGGACTGGACTATTTCCCCCTAGGACTCGTCGTTGCACCCTCCTTTCAATTTCCCCAGTGGTCTCACCTGCCAGTCTCCTTACTCAACTAACGTAACACAGACCTACCTTTAACAAAACCTAGAGAGGAAGATCCAGGTCTGGAGGAATTCACTGACATGAATTCATTTCAAGCTGTAAACAAGTTGACCTTTTCAGAATGTTCATGGACATATCTTTGCAATTTTCGAATATCCTGCATTCCAGACAGCTTTTGGTGTCTGTGAAAAGTGATGCGCCTTTACAGTTTAATTCTTCAGTTATCCTCATTGAATAATGGGTTGAAATTGGTTACTTTAAGAAAAGTGAACAATGTAATCTCTTACATAATAATGGTCTTTGTCTAAATGCTTGTTGCTAAATTTTACGGTATGTATCTGTTACCGCAATTAAAAGTACATTTTTAAAGGTCGGTTACCCATGGGTATGTAAATGTACAGTATTTTACAGACCCACTTATTTCTATCTGGACTGATAATCTAAGGCAGATAATATGGGAAGTTTTCACCAGCAGAATTCAGTTGCTGCCTGTTTTTCAAATAATTCTTTTTACATATTTACATTTGATGCTCCTGATTCTAAAAGTAACATATACTTATTGTAAAAAAAAAAAAAATTAAAATACCGGAAAGCGTAAAGAAGAAAATAAAAACCACTCCTGCAAGCACAGCAGCTGAGAACGTGCTGCCTCACAAATAAGTGACGCTGGCTCAGGGTGGCGTAGATGTTCGCGAGCACTGTGGTGCAGGGCAGCACGCCTCCATGCTGGAGTCTCCGTGCACAGAGTCTCCAGAGGTGACGATTCCCAGATCGATTTGGTCTTGTTCTCTCCGTACATAGAATCGCACAACAGTGTCACAGGACGGTGGGTGCCATTGCGTGTGGAACGCGTTCTGATCCCCCCGTTGGGCACAGACCTGAGTGGGTTCACGCCCCACTATCCAGTTGCAGTTGGCAGTTTTGAAAAACCTTGATCTAGGGCAGTGATGGCGAACCTTTTGAGCTCAGCGTGTCAGCATTTTGAAAAACCCTAACTTAACTCTGGTGCCGTGTCACATATAGACATTTTTTGATATTTGCAACCATAGTAACAGAAAGACATATTTTTTTTAAAAATATATTTTATTGAGTTTTTACAGAGAGGAAGGGAGAGAGATAGAGAGCTAGAAACATCGACGAGAGAGAAACATCGACCAGCTGCCTCCCGCACCCCCCCCACTGGGGATGTGCCCGCACCCCAGGTACATGCCCTTGCCCGGAATCGAACCCAGGACCTTTCAGTCCGCAGGCCGACGCTCTATCCACTGAGCCAAACCGGTTTCGGCTCTTACCT
>NW_006283149.1:548239-564139 GCF_000327345.1 Myotis davidii
CTCTGCGCCTCCAACCCCCCCGGCAGCCCTGACCAAGCAGGCCCAGAGGCCCTCCACCAGCGGGTCGAGGCAGAACACCTGTGTCCTCACCAGGCTTCGCTCTGCCACTTGGAGCCTACATATGCAAATCAGCCGCCATCTTGGCTGGCAGTTAATTTGCATATCTCGCTGATTAGCCAACGGGAAGGGTAGCGGTCGTACGCCAATTACCATGTTTCTCTTTTATTAGATAGGATGCCATTTAACAAAAATCAACCAAAAAAATGAGTTGGCGTGTCATCTCTGACACGTGTGTCATAGATTTGCCATTACTGATCTAGGGCAACTGACCTGACTCATGAGTGTGTGTGTGTGTGTGTGTGTGTACAGGCACACGGGAACGTCCAAACTAGTGCTGTTAACCTATAGTAGTCACCTTGGGACTCCAATACGCATATTCCAGTGAGGTTTGCCTTGCTCAAAGATATTTTTAAAATTCTAGTGGGGTGGGGGTGTAAGTCTGGGGAAGAAGGAGGCATATGTAAAACTTTAGACAATAAATAAAAAGAAATTCTAGTTGGATAATGGCCAATAACCTGAAAACCCTTAAACATTCTATCTTGGCAAATTAAAAAATGTTTTTAACAGCCAGAAGGCATTTAAAGGGAGAAAGTCAGGTGGATGATCAGTTAGGCATGCTGTTAGTAAGCTTCAGATACATTAAACAACAAATTGCAGTGCAAATATTTTACATTAGAATCTAGTGGTTTTTTTTTTTTTTAGAGCAGAGAGGAATCTAGTGTGACTTTGTGATTCATCTCGTAATGACTGTTTATTCAGTACATACAAAGAAATATTGGGAAAGGTTTATCGTTGAAATGGTAGGTTTCGATAACGTTTGAGAAGTTAAGAGGAAGGGTATGAGCAAGTGCATGCCTCGTCTCCTAAAAGTGGATGTGGACTGTTCTAACCCGTGAAAGAGCGTAATGAGTATTGAGTGCCAGGTAGGAGATCAGAGGCTTTCCTGTTGATTGCGTGTGTTTTTAATTGAAGTTCATTTTACTTATGGCTGAAGAGATATTAAGACCTAATTCTTGAGTTTGTATTATAATATGAAGAACTATATAGGGAACAGTTTTGAGGTCAAACGTCTATATTCCACTGTTTCTGCTGAAATGATTTGGTTTGCGTCGTCCTGAGTTTTGTGGACTCCTCTGTCCTAACCCATAGCCCAGGGGTCTCCCACACAAGGACCAGGAAGTCTGCGTGTCTGCTGGGTGCTGCTTCCGTCGGTCAGTAGGACGTACCCTACCTCCTCTCTGCAGGCTCTTCCTGCCTCATCTTCCATCTGTGACCAAGTCTGCCCGCACTGGCTTCTTCCTTCCGCCTGACGCACCCCCCTCGCCCGCCCTCGTGTGTGCTTCTCGTGCGCGCGTTCCTGTCCCTGACGCCGCAGTCACCTCCCTTCCCTTTCACTCCCCAGCTAGAGATGATCGCGATGGAGAACCCTGCTGACTTGAAGAAACAGTTGTATGTGGAGTTCGAAGGAGAACAAGGAGTTGACGAGGGAGGGGTTTCCAAAGAATTCTTCCAGCTGGTTGTGGAGGAGATCTTCAACCCCGACATCGGTAAGGCGTCTCCGAGCCGAGACCAGGTCTCCTGGGAGTGCGTGTTCTCACTGGGAGGGCAGCAGCACATGGTTTGTGCGATTCCCTCGGCGCACCAACCCCATGTCATTTGTGATCATGTGTTCAAAGTAAACCTGGGAGACACATGAAATCATGCCCTTTTTTGAGACAGGAAATTAATTTGTAAGCTTCATGCGTTTGGCAACCTCAGCACTCGTTTCTCATGCACCTAGAAATGTTAGACATTAGCTCTAGATTGGCGATTTTTGCAGAACTGCTAAGAAAAATGCACGTTACACACTCTACTTGATGGGAGGTGATTGAAATGAGGTCAGAGAAACAGCAAAACGGACTTCAGAAGAGCCACACCCTTCGTCTCACGGGGCTTTTCCCCGGCACCTGAGCCCTGACGTGTCCCACACGCCCCTCCTTGTTCCCCCAGGACCTCCCTGCGGACGGAGCAGTGGCCTGTGCAGGCACATGGGGCGTTTGTAGGTAGTTGCTTTTGAGACCAAGGGCATCCGTCTGAAGTGCCATTAACTGTATGAATGGCCTGTAAGGACTGTAGACTGGTTTGACCTGCTCATACTGTGTCTGTAACCAAAGGAAGCTTTCAGTTGGCCATGCACCTTCTGCTTTAGACCTGAAAAATGTGAGAGCCGAGTGTAACGTGGATGGTATCAGACTGTCACTTCATGACCGTTACATTGTCTTAGAAAAATGTCCTCACTCAATCCAGGCCCTTAGGATCAAGGGGACATTTTAAAGTTCCTTTTATATTTCACTCAAGCTAAATGAAAATGAAACATTTTAAGCTTTTAAAAATCTATTTATTTACGTGCTGTATTGATTTCTGAAGTTTGTTGTACTTGAAATTCCCCATTTTTCCCAGATTTGTTCTTAATAAATTAATTTCACAGAGGTAGGGAGAGAGAGAGGAACATCAGTGATGAGAGAGAACCATGGATCGGCTGCCTCCTGCACATGTCCCACTGGGGTTCGAGCCCACAACACGGGCCTGTGCCCTGACCAGGAATGCAACCGTGACCTCCTGGTTCATAGGTCAGTGCTCAGCCACGGAGCCTCACCAGCTGGGCTCCAGATGTAATTCTTTTTTTTTTTTTTTAACATTTTTATTGACTTTAGAGAGGAAGGAAGAGGGAGAGAGAGCTAGAAACATCAATGAGAGAGAATCACTGATCGGCTGGCCCCCGCACGCCCCCCATTGGGGATCGACCCGCAACCCGGGCATGTGCCCTTGACCAGAATCGAACCTGGGACCCTTCAGTCCGCAGGCCGACGCTCTATCCACTGAGCCAAACTGGCTAGGGCTCCAGATGTAATTCTTAAACTATTTTTATTTAGTTTTCAATAGCAACTGAAAGATTAACCTTGTCCTTAGATGTTCATTTAAAGGGTAGTAATGGTTGTTAAGATAGGCAGAACCAAAGATTTATCTTTTTATTTTATTTTTTTAAATATATTTTATTGATTTTTTTACAGAGAGGAAGGGAGAAAGATAGAGAGTTGGAAACATCGATGAGAGAGAAACATCGATCAGCTGCCTCCTGCACACCTCCTACTGGGGATGTGCCCGCAACCCAGGTACATGCCTTTGACCGGAATCGAACCTGGGACCCTTCAGTCCGCAGGCCGAGGCTCTATCCACTGAGCCAAACGGGTTTTGGCAAAGATTTATCTTTTTAAATGAATAAGACAAAAGAAAGGTCTCCAAGCTTGGATTTTGAATAGTGGAGGCCATAAAAACTGAAAGGGGCTGTGAATACAAACAACGTTTGTTTTATTTACTGGCTCAGAATTAGTGTGTGAGACAGCTTTGAGCTGTGGGCATAATCCGAGTTAATCGAAGGGTATGGAGTTGGCATCACCTGACTTGGTTAGAAAGGTGCTGGACACACTTGGTGGGGCCCCTGTGCACTTCTGGAGCAACAGACTTTCCCTTCACGACCCAGAATTGTGCTTTAAAGCAGCACTTGTGGGTTAAAGATGTTTTTAAAGTGAAACTTGAATCTAACTTTTTGGCAATGCCAAAGAAATTGCTTGTTTCCTTGGCTTCTTTAAAATTACGTACAGCGCTACCTTTGCCACACTTGTAATCATCATATATGTGAGCTTTGGTTTCTCACGTGCTAATGTAACAGAGAGAAACATTTTTGTATAATTATTCTGTTTGTATTGCTCCTCAGTCTTTAATATTTTGTATTTCACAAAACCTTTCCTTACAGGCATGTTCACCTACGATGAAAACACGAAGCTGTTTTGGTTCAATCCGTCCTCCTTCGAAACGGAGGGCCAGTTCACGCTGATCGGCATCGTGCTGGGCCTGGCCATCTACAACAACTGCATCCTGGACGTGCACTTCCCCATGGTCGTCTACAGGAAGCTCATGGGCAAGAAGGGCACCTTCCGGGACCTGGGCGACTCCCACCCGGTGAGTGTCCGCGACCTGCGCCAGGGTCTCCTGTCGGAGTCCATCTATAGACACCGCTCTCTGCAGGCGGGTTCCGGGGGGCTGATCCCACGGGGTTACCCGGCGAAGCCACGAGGAAGGGCCTGGTGGCCACAGTCGGTGTGTCTCCTCGCCCCGTCCTCCCGGCCCCGAGACTGGGCTCCCGAGCACGGAGTGGACATCGCCGCCATCTGTAGTTTCCATTTGGGAACTGTGTGTGTTTTTCATCTTCAGCCGAGGAGTGAGGGTACATTTTCCCATTGGTTTTTTTTCTGAGGGCGGGGGTGGGAGGGAGAGACACACCGATTGGTTGCTCCCCACACATGTCCTGAGGATGGAGATTGACCTGCAACCCGTCCGACGGAAAATCGAACCCACTACCCTCCAGGTGCGGACCAGTGCTCTAACCACCGAACACGCCGGCCAGGGTGCTGTGTTTCAATCGTATGGTCCACGTCTGTTCTTCCAAGAGTGTCACAGAGGGTGCAGTCTGCGGCTCCGTGGTGACCTTGGTTTTCCGTTTCTGTTGTCAGGTTCTGTTTCAGAGCTTGAAGGATCTGTTGGAGTATGAGGGGAGCGTGGAAGACGACATGATGATCACTTTCCAGATATCGCAGACGGATCTGTTCGGTAACCCCATGATGTACGACCTGAAGGAGAACGGTGACAAAATCCCAATTACAAACGAAAACCGGAAGGTAGTGCATGTTTCTGCGTCAGTGTTTGTCTCTTTATGAACAGAATTTCAAAACATACAGTGCGTGTCATTCTAAAAGCAGTTTCTAATCTAGTCCAGGCACAGCCCCAACAAGTCCACTCACTGAGTTGTCAGTGCAGTCGCCACCGTTTCCTACATCTGGGACTTAAGGTGGTGTGGGAGCCCGCGGCTGACCACTACAGGCCTTTTAGAGAAAGGGGACGGGCAGGGAGGGAGCGGCCCCACACAGTGATGCCCCCCCACACAGTGAGCCCCATGTCATGTGCACGTGTGTGTGGCTTAACTACACTCCTGAGAAGGGTTCTGAAACTACATCTGTTGACCAAAACGTAAGCATCTGAAAACAAGGGAATAACCCAGAACATAGCAAGAAAATGATATAGAATCAACCTTTAAAAAATGTGTTCATATAATTTTTGATAAAATATGCTTACTAAGAAAAAAAAGTACATTTCCCTTTTGTGACTTGGTGCAATAGCTTATGTATCAAGTAAAACACAAAGGTATTTGATGCTTCCCCAATATTGTGGCTAGAAATCATGAGACTCCTGACCCCACAGGCACCGCACTGCTCGCTGCTGCCCCCTGTTTGCACGCATAGTTGAGGGAACCTCAAAACTGTTGATGCCCAGCTTTTATATTCAGTCCAGTTTAATGTCAAAATTGAAACATATCTATTGGTTTCCATACATGGCCTATTTACAGGTTAAAACTGCTGTCACCGAGAGCTGTGACATCATTTCAGGTGTATTCCTTTGCATGTATATAATTTGACTTTTAAAAATACTTTTGAATATTTTTCCTTTGGGAATATAAATATAAAAATAATTTTAAAAGCTGTGCAGCCCAGTAGCTTGTTGTGTTTGGTGTGTATAGCGTATAAGGAGTTCTTGTGGTTAATGTTTTCTGCAGGAATTTGTCAATCTCTATTCTGACTACATTCTCAATAAATCAGTAGAAAAACAGTTCAAGGCTTTTCGAAGAGGTTTTCATATGGTGACCAACGAATCTCCCCTAAAGTACTTGTTCCGACCAGAGGAAATTGAGCTGCTCATATGCGGAAGCCGGGTAAGCAGGCAGCGTCCGCGGACGCACCGTGTGGCGTGGCTGTTGGCAATGGTGCGCTGAGGGGATGCTAAGATGTGTTTTTTAAAAATTTGCAGAATCTAGATTTCCAGGCGCTGGAAGAAACCACAGAATACGACGGTGGCTATTCCAGGGACTCGGTTCTGATTAGGTGAGTCGCTTTAACCCCGATCATGGTGTTTAAATGCCTAACTGTAGACCTGGTCGTCCTGTACTGGTGGTGAGACGTTCCCACAGCTCACAAGGTGGTCCCCGTACCGTCACCGCACGTTCCTGACGGGACTCCCAGGCCGTCCTCCACCCGCGACTGTAGCGGGAAGTTTGCATTTCTTCGCCAGCAGTTTCTCTATGAATTTGTTTCTATTTTGTTCGTTCGCTTGGTTTGTTTTTCAGATCCTACGTGTAAGTGAAATTGTAGGGAATTTGTCTCCATTCGGCTTGTTTCACTGAGCAGCACCCTCTAGGGCTGCGGTCGCCGACCTTTGGGACCTCGCGGGCCTCCCGTTGGCGACCGCTGCTCTGGGCTTCCTCCTTTCCTCTCCCTCAGCCTCGTTTCCTGGAGGCCCGCCCAGCTCCTGCCCAGCAGCCCTCGGCCTCCACTGCGGCGTGGGCTGTCGGGTCGCCTGTCCCAGGACACGCGGCTGCTCCCCACTTTGGGCAGTAAAGCCCCTACGAACACATGGGCAGGTTTTTATGGGACATGGTTGTCATTTCTCGGGGTAAATGCCCCAGAGTGCAGTCACGGGGTCCTGTGCTCCTGGTGGGCCGGTCCCTCCTCATGCCTGGTCTCTTTCTTTGCCCGGAGTCTGATGAACAGAACCCGTCCTGTGTGTGTGTTAAAGCCCCTGTCAATCTGCCTTTTAGTTGGTGTATGGAGACCATTTGTGTTTAAGGTAATTATTGGTATGTGAGGGCCTACGTTTGCCATTTTATCTGTTTTCTGTTTCTTCCCTTTTATGGTGTCTACTTCCTGCCTCTCTGGGTCGCTGAGCTGGTGGGCGTGCGGGACTCCTCCTCGCTGTGTGTTCTGTACGTGTGTCTAGCAGAGTCTTCGGTGGGTGTTGGCGTCACTGCATTTGCGTCTGTGGGCGGATGCCACCATCTCCTCAGGGAGTGGCAGCCTTGCTCCCACTGAGCTCTTCCTTTCCCACCTTCCCCGCCTGCCTGAGCGTTAATGCGACCCTCGTCTCTGTGAGCCCCCAGCCCCCTGCTCTTCCCTCTGTCTCCTTGGTTTGAGGTTGTCGTCTGCCAAGGCAGGTCCGCCAGTGACTGTTCCCCTTCATCCCCGAGGCAGAGTGTCGTTCATGCTCCGTGGGGTTTGGTTAGTTTCCTGAGTATGTGGGTTGGTGTTTTTTGCCAAAAATGACAGTTTTCAGCCGCCATCTCCTCTCAGGGCCTCTGGCGATGCCCGTGTTCACTCACTCATCCTGGTGCCCTGTGGGCCTGAGATGTGATCAATGCGGCTACCACGTCATGTGGAAGCCCCTTTTTGTCTAAAAAATTTTAATCTTTTAGAAAGAACCATTGATAATGTGGCCAGACTGGTCTCAGTGAGCACTGCTGGTGGGCTGCCGCCTGCAGGTGACTGACAGAGGGTCTGGGCTCAGCTGACCTGCATGGGGCGTGCGGTCCTTCCGTCCGTCCTTCCGAGGGAGGTGCTGCAGGCTCCACGTCCGAGCGCTGGGACTGTTCTCCAGGCCACGGGTCTGGGCGCCGAGGGCTGGGGAAGCGCCAAGACATCGCAGGTCAGAAACGGCGTCGCACCAACAGAAAGGCCACGTGTTGGTCGCATTCGTGTATCTGCCAAGTTTACGGGCACCTGACTGTCCACACAGGCAGGCCCAGAGCGTCCCTAAGCAAGGGTGACAACGGTCGTTACGGCATGAACTTACCAGACCGGCTCCCTCTCCCCCCGTGCGCACCCTGGTCAAAGTCCTGGTCGTGGAGTTTGGGTTTAGTCTTTTGTTTGTTACCGGTTCTGTATGTTGAACACCATATTAGTTACCTTCTATGGTCGGTCACTTAGGTTTACCCGTTTTTCTGGGTCAATAATGTCACGATGAACATCAGCTTTTGAAACGTGTCCTTGAGGTAAAGGCTGCTGCGTGGACCCCCGGGTCCTCTCCTAACCGTGACGGGAGGTCCAGCTGCTCAGCCAGTGCGGTCAGCGCGTCCTTCTCCCCGCAGGGAGTTCTGGGACATCGTGCACGCCTTCACCGAGGAGCAGAAGCGGCTCTTCCTGCAGTTCACCACGGGCACCGACCGGGCGCCGGTGGGCGGGCTCGGCAAGCTGAAGATGATCATCGCCAAGAACGGCCCCGACACAGAACGGTAACGGCCCCCGCGGCACACACCAACATGCCTGCTTTCTACCCTGTGCACGCATGGCCTGTCCCACTCCCGGGGGCAGCAGAGGCCTCCACATCACCCGAGACGCGTCAGAGCTACCGCAGGGCGACACACTGGCGTGAGCCAGCCTCTGGCTCGGAAGGTTTTACCGGAAGCCATCTTAGGAGGGTGAACTGAGGCTCAGGAGGGGGTGGGGTCAGCACTAGGTTGTCGTCATCTTCACTGTGAGAGTTAACAGTCTTTGGTGAATAAGGACCCTACCTGGGCGGTATCCTACTGCGTGGTTTCCATGTGCAGAAACCCTCTATTGGTATTCTACAGTAACATTGGTATTTGTTACCAAGTCATTTACATAGTTTTTCTAATAAGCATTAAAGAGCACTTTAAAATCAAGATTTTTTGGTGATTTCAGCTCTAGTGGGGACACCCACTAATGAGGAGCAGTGGTTCTCAACCTTCCTAATGCCGCGACCCTTCAATACAGTTCCTCATGTTGTGACCCAACCGTAAGATTATTTTCGTTGCTACTGTTATGAATCGTCTACATGTAAATATCTGATCTGCAGGATGTGTTTTCAGGGGTCGCAACCCACAGGTTGAGAACCGCTGGACTAGGTGGATCTGTTGTGAGAGGTTAAGTCCCTACATGAGTAGCTCAGTGTGGCCATCCTGACGGCTGCGTTCCTGCACAGACCACGGGGGAGGAGGGCCATGTGCTCCTGGGCGCTTTCCCACGACTTACTGTCCCCCCCCTTCTCTCTCTGTAGGTTACCTACATCTCACACCTGCTTCAATGTCCTTTTACTTCCGGAATATTCAAGCAAAGAAAAGCTGAAAGAGCGACTGCTGAAGGCCATCACTTACGCCAAAGGCTTCGGCATGCTGTGAGCGCGAGCAGCGGGAGGCGCGTGTGCAGTTCTGAGTCCCGCGTGTAAGTGGTGGTAGTGTCCGTGCGGCGGCCGTGAGCTAGCGGTGAGCGGTAGTCCCCGTCCGTGCTCCCTTCCTCGGACCTGAGGCTGGGACAGCAGGTTTCAGCTCCTTCTGTGAACAAATCCTTTATTATTTTTCTGCGTGAAAGTGTTACTTACCCTTTCACTTGTATGTACAGAGAGGTTTTTCTGAATATTTATTTTAATGGTTAAATCACTTTTGCTTGTGTTTATTACTGCTTGAGGTTGAGCCTTTTGAGTATTGAGAAAACATATACCACCAACTGCTCCCCTAGGGACGCGCCACCACCTGTAGACCATGTGACCTTCAAGTAAGTATGGCTCTCCCGCGTCCCTGTATCTAACTCCAATCAGGAACTGTATTCTTTTTTTAAACAATTTGCTTTTGAAACTTGAAGTCTTGACAACAGTGTGATGCATTCGCTGCTGTTCTAGTCCCCAGAGAGCTTTCTGTGCAAAGTCTTGAATCAATAAAGATGGAAGGGAGCCCTCGGAACTCTCCTTGCGCCCCGCCCCCTAAGGCCAGGGCCGCTCTGTTCTCGTGGTTGTGGTCCTTGACGTTCACTGGGGAAAGAAAGTGCATTTGGGCCAAACGAAATGGTGCGCGCAGCCTGTTGCAAGCAAGTTGGGAAGGGTGTCGCCCGACACGCAGCGTGTGGACGTGCACTTACAATCCCTGTGATGGCTGCTTACCTGCATCTCAGTAGACAATCCGGTCTCCCCTGGTGTTGGCTTCATCGTGTCTGCTCGGCCCGTCGGGCACGTGCTCGGTGCTGCACCCGAGGGACAGCACGGCCGCGGGCCCTGTCCCCGCGCCACAGCGAGCAGGCCTGCAGGTGAGGGAACGCTCCCCGGTCCTCTACCCTGTGTGTCCCCGAGACAAAGTGTTAGTGCTCCTCCCTGCGCTGCGGCAAGTACAAATAGGCTTAAGTTATTGGACGTCAGAGTGAGTAGCTTCCCCTCTCTAGTCTGTGTCTATGATGTTCGTTTCTTTCGCTGCAACATCAAACACAAGGATTTTTAACGAAGGAGAGACACACGCTGTGTCCTTCGGCTGCAGCTGCCAGGCTCAGCCTGTGCCTGGATTGTCTTAATCACGACAGACCGACCTGTGCTGTGTCTGCCGTGGGCAGGAAAGCACAGCTTTCACGTCATTGGAGGGAAAGGGACGTCGTTGAGACTATTTTACTCTTAGTCGTTGATGTAGAGTGTCCTGTGCCATCGTGCTCCACAGACGGCGGCATTGCACCACCACTCACGGCAGGAGGACGGTGCTCTCCCCCCGCCCCCCGCGAGGAGGGGCGGGCCCGGGCGCCTGCGGAGGGACCCTCGTGCGGGCGGTGAGGAGGGGGCTGGGCGTTGTCTGTGATGAACCCGTGACGAAACCTGTGCCCTTCGGTTCGCGCTTGCTGTGATGACATCTGTATGACGTTTGTGAATGTGATTGCGTCTAGGTTGTCAGCTATAGAATAGACTTTTAACAAACAGTGGAAAATAAACGACCCTGAAAAATACTGTAAGAGGAAGTGTGATTAGTGATCAGCCCGGCTGCTCTCACTGCTAGAGGTGAGCAGCTCCCTGGGCACGCGGCCCCTTCCCGCCGTGGTCTCCCTTCCCTGTCACTGCGCCCTTCCCAGGAGGAGGGCACTGAACACTTTCACCCCCAAAGTCGTGTTGTGAACAGGCTCTCACGTAGGGTGGAGCAACAGTAGGTTTACAGTTGCGGGCGGGAAACGCAGTTTGTTCCTGTGTCACCGTTGTTTTCCATACCAACAGCCGTGGCTGACTGCTCCCCAATCCTACATTTGAGTTCCTGAGTCTGCCCACAGCTGCCCGGAAAACTGGCTGGTGTTCCTCATTCCCCCACTGGCCACCGGGAGCCTGCAGGAGCGGAGCGTGTTCCAGGACCTCACACCGCCCTTCCCCGTCCCCTTACACACGTTTACACCTTCCAGCCCTTCCCCAAGCCCACAGTGCTCGTCTGCAAAGCATTTCCTGGTTCTCGTCAAGACTGCAGAGCAGGTAAGCGGGGTCCCGGCATCCCTGTAACCACAGAGCCACCATCACTCGAAACCACCTGGTATCACACTGCGTTCCACGGTCATAGTGGTCAGAACAGCACGGCACTGGGGCAGACACAGAGCCACACACACAGGAGGCAGAGACACATGCAGACAAATGACATCAGACCCCCTTGCACCATGTGCAAGGACAAACCCAAAGTGGATTAAAGACGTAAATGTGAAGCTTGAACCCATAAAACTAGAAGGAAATACAAGCAGTAAAACTCTGGCATGCCTCTGAGCAGTGTTTTTCTGGCAGATGCCATGCACAGTCCACGCAAGGAAAGCACGCACTGTGTCAGTCGGAGGTCTGCACAGCGGAGTTTATAAAGAACTCCTCCTCCTCACCGCCAAAGCAGCCCAGTTACAAAGTGGGCAGAGGCCGGACAAGACACAGGGGCCCATAGACCTCAGAGAGATGCACATTCAAACCACAGGGCGGCGCCACCTCACACCTGCCAGACCGACCGGGTGAGCGGCACCTCCACTCTGGGCACACACGTGACAAAACCCAGAACACCGGTTAGAAAGCACACGTGTGTTCATGCAGCATCATTCACCACAAACTGCAGGAGCCCCAAGGGCCCAACGGACGCATCAGGGTGGTGGTTCGCATGTACAGTGGAGTCTCTGACCACCCCGGAAGTGAGGACATCGTGCCTTTAGAGGCAGCACGGGGGGAGCATGTTAAGTACATCAGCCAGGGAGAGTCATGCCATGTGACCTGTCGCTCACACGGTTCTGAACCGAAACACTCGTAATGCAGACACAGCATCAGCCGGCCTGGCTCCCAGCTCGGCCTCTCAGGGACACCCCACCCCCAGTCCTCACGGCCGCCCGCCTGCAGGTAAGTCCCTGGCGTCCTGCCAACAGCAATGGGCTCAGCTACAGGAGGAGGGCGCAGAGCCCACACCACCCGGGCACCTGCAGGCCCAGCAGCTCCGTGACTGGGCTCCACAGGCGCCTCCTCCCCTGACCCCTCCCGCCTCCTCCCCTAGCCCCTCCCCCAAGACCAGGAGGCGGAGCAGCGCGGCCTCGTCCACAGGGACAAGCTCAGGCAGGGCCCCAACGAGGCAAGGAAATACGCCCCAAATGAGAGCACAGGGTTCCCCAGGAAGGGGTTCCCCCCAAACCGGTGACTAAGACACTAAAAGGTCGTCATTAAGGAAGGAAAAGGCCCCAAAACACACAGTTACTCACCCCAGGTCCGGTCTCGGCCGCTCCTTCCTTGGACGCGCTGCCAGGGAGTGATGGGCCGTGAAAAACAAACCTCCCTCCGAAGCAAGCAGTGCAGCTGGATCACAGGCAGCGGGCGGGCCTGGGCTGTGCTGCCTCAGGACTCGCTCACAGGAGCGGACCGAGTACAGGGACGGGCAGGGCCTCTCACGAACACAGACAAGCAGGACTTACCGGACAGAGACCTTAAACCAAGAGAATGAAGGACCCAGCAACTGTGTGTGTGGGTATTTACCGGAAGGAACCCCAAACACTATGTTGAAAAGACATACACGTCCATACGTTCACGGCAGCAGCATCTGAGTGTCCATCGATAGACGAATGGACGGAAGTGCACAGGGGAATAGGGCTGCACCCTTTAAAAAACAGGATGACGGCACCTACAGGGCCTTGTGCTTGGAAATAAGCCAGGAACAAAGGTACCTGTGATTTCATGTGTATGTGGAATCCAGAACACAGCTAAGGCACAAGCAGAACAGAACCGACTCAGAGCAGGTTTGCCAGAGGGAGGAGGAGGAGGAGGAGGAGGAGCTGGTGTGTGTGTGTGTGTGAAAAAGGAGAAGGGATTAAGTGCACCTGGTAGCGACCAAACAGTTGCGGGTGTGAGGACGGGGGAGGGAACAGCCGCTGAGTGATGGGGGACTAGACCGACCGGAAGGTGTGTAAGTGCTTGGTCCCTGAGCCGTACACCTCAGTCCATACTGTGCATCCACTGCAACTGAAAAAATGAAACTACAGAAACAGGACGTGCACTCAAAAGTAAGGGTTTCCCAAGCCGAACGAATGGGGCACGATTTTCAAAGGCTTCTAAATTCCAAAACAGCTACACAGAAAAAAGGTTAGTAAGAAAAGGCGAGTGAAAAATGAGACACCAAGGGCAGCCCCAGCGTCCGTGGGTGGACGAGCGGCCGGAAACGGCTGCGGTCACGTCTACACGGATGCTACACGGCGGTCAGAGAGGAAACCTCACCTTTTGCAACAGCACGGAAGGCCCTGGAGAGTCACGCTGAGTGAGATAAGCAGTCAGAGTGTGACTTCACTCATACGTGGAATCTAATGAACAAAGAGGCACAGACCGGCCAGCAGTTGTTACAGGGGAGGGGCTTGGGGGTGCAGGAAAAAGGTGAAAGGATTAAGAAAAACACCCCAAACTCGTAGACACAAGAGTATGGTGATTACCAGAGTGGGTGGGGGGAGCAGAAGAGGGTAAAGGGGGGACAAATGGTGCCGGAAGGAGACGGCTTGGGCCGGCGACCACAGAACTCTGTGACTGAAACGTCACCCCAATCAGTTCAATAAGAAAACTGTGGAGCAGACTCTGCTTCCTCCTGTGGTCCTCACCCGAGTGCCCCCTCATCCTCCTCCTCCTCTGAGGGCCCCTAACTGTGCACACATCCAAGTTTGCGGCCTCACGGACACCCCCCTCCACCTTCAGAGGAGGGACACACGTGGGCCTTCTCAGGGGTTTCCTGGGGAACTGCCCAGGGAGACGGGAATTCATGGGCATTTGGCAGCGTTGTTTTAAGTAGCTCTTTAAAACACACCTGGAAACACACCAGCAATATTTCACGAGCGCCGGACTGGTATTCATTCACATGTACAAGCACGGCTTCCTCCGTCTATTTGCCTCCTGACCGTCTGGCTAATAATAAAAGGACTTCAGTAGGAGCAGGGAAAGGGGATACACAGTGAGGGAAGGAGACTAGACAGACTGGGTGGTGGACACACAACACAACAGACATGCTGTATCATAACATGGCACACCTAGACCTCAATAATTTTACTAGCCAATGCCACCCCAAGCTATGTATATAAAAGCCTAAGGACTGCCCGGCTGGTAGCTGTGACACACACTGACCACCAGGGGGCAGATGCCAGTAGCTATGATGCGCAATGACCACCAGGGGGCAGAGACGCACCTGGAACCAGAAAGGAAGGAGCCCAATTCCGGGGTGCGTCACTCAAGAACTGCCCTCTCGGAATCTTGGACCCCTTGGGGGATGCTGGAGAGCCAGTTTCAGCCTGATCCCCGCAGGCCCGGCCGGGGGGAACCCACCGGCGCACCGGGCCTCTAGTACAAACAGATTGGTGCTGTTTTCAGAGAAAGGTGGGAACAAGGGCCTGAAGGAGTTCATCTTGCCCCAGGGCAGCCACCCAAACCTGCTTTTGTGACACATTAACGGCACTGCACAGGGGACGTTTAGGCCCAAAGGCAACACCGAAAAGGTCGTCTTGTCCAACCCTCACGCCCCAGGTGAGGGGACCGTCTCCAGCGGTGAAGGCCTTCGTCAGACGCCGGGGCCACTGCCCTGACAGCGTTTCTAGTGGAGCAGCTAGAAGCCAGGCCTCTGCCTCGCACAGGGCTCTGCCCCCGGCCGGGCGGGCCAGCGGGCTTCACGCAGCCCCGTCGCGAGCACATGGAAGGACCTGGGCTCACCTGGGGGTGCAGGGCCCAGGGACAAGGCAACTGGTTCGCATTGGCTGGTTTTTATCGTGAGAAGGTTAGACATCAAAGCCGGGTTCCCACGCCCGTCCCCTCCGCCAGCTGCCACCGAACCAGATTTGCTCACGTCCCACAAGTTCCTGCCCTGCCCTGTCCGGCCGCGTCCACGTGATGGTCATGGTTTTGTGGAACGGGAACCGCTCGCTTCCTCCCTGGGTCCAGGCGCGGGCTGAGGTCGGGTAGCACTTCTCTGGGGCGGGAAGCAGGAGCTCACACTCAGGGACACACGGGGGAGGGGGCGTCTGGGGGTGCAGTGGCTTTCGCATGCTTTCTGGTCTCTCCAAGGACGGTTTCTGGCCCTGAACGTACAGGCTGCAGGAGCGCGGGGCCCTGCCTCCTGAGACCTGGCTCGCTCACGGGGCGCTCCACGGCGGGAACCCCGGTTTGTCCCTCGACTGCGGCCTCTTGGGCTGCTCCTCATGGAGGTCCCCGTGGATCACGGAGAGCAGCAGCTTGCCCGTCGGCTGCCTGCCAGCCTCTGGGTCTTGGAGGTGATTCTGCCCAGAGCTCACGGCACCGTCCCCCTCGGGTGCGGGCCCTCGGCCCTCGGGGAGCTCGTTCTGCTGGGCTGTGGGCTCCGGGGGACCCTGGGTGTCGACAGCGAGAACCCACCATGGCTCCTCTGCCTTGAGGGCACCCCTGGAAGCTGCCTGGGCCCCGCCGTCCCCGGCCGATCGCCCCCGATGGGCGCCAGTTTTATTCTTGAGTAAATGTTATTTTGTTTGTTGTGCCAAAATTTTTGCTTGCTAAACCCTTGTGGATTCAGCTGCTGGGTTCTGAGTACATACTGGATATATCTTACATTTAATGGTATTTCGCGCTTCTAATGGCGTCCAGGAGGCCCAGGGGCCTCTGCAGCAGGCGCTCCTCCTTCAGTGGAGGACAGGATGGAGGACGGCTTCTCCGTCTCCAGCAGCT
>NW_006283149.1:564285-566209 GCF_000327345.1 Myotis davidii
GCTGTGCCCACAGGGTTCTGTTCCGGGCTCCAGTGTTTGGTAAGAATCCTGCAGGTCGTCGGGGCGCTCGCTGGTGGCCCAGGGCGTCTTCCTTCGAGGCGGGGTCCTGGGGGGCTGGTCCACTGGCCGGGTGACCGCAGGCCCAGCTTCCCCCTGACACGTGTCCCTCCAGCCCCACCTCCCGGAGGCCTAAGTCCAGAGCAGGCCCAGCCCCTCGGGGAAGGGCTGACCGGGCACAGAGAGCGCCTGCCGACACCGAGAAAGCCGGCTGTGTTGTGTGTGTTTGTTTTTTAATAAAAATATGTTTTTATTGATGTGTTTTTATTGATGTCAGAGAGGAAGGGAGAGGGAGAGAGAAACATCCATGATGAGAGAGAACCATGGATCGGCTGCCTCCTGCGCACCCCACGCTGGGATCCAACATGCAGCTCGGCCACGTGCCTCCACCAGCAACTGAACAGTCACCTCCTGGTTCATAGGCTGATGCTCAACCACTGAGCCACACCAGCCGGGCTCCCTTCCCAATTATTTAAAAAAACCACACACCCCAAAACAATAATTCACACACACACACACACACTGCACCGCTATGTTCACTGCAGCATGATTTACAGTAAACGAAGTGTCCATCAAAGACAAGAAGAGAAAGAAGACCTGGTACGTGTCTATGCCGGAGCAGGACTCAGCCACACAAACAATGAAATCTTGCCATTTTTGGCAGCATGGATGGACCTGGAGCAGCGGTTCTCAACCTTCCGGCCCTTTAATACAGCTCTTCATGTTGTGACCCAACCATAACATTATTTTCGTGGCTACTTCATCACTGTCATGTTGCTACCGTGATGAGTCGTCATGTAAATATCTGATATGCAGGGTGGTCTTAGGCGACCCCTGTGAAAGGGGTGTTCGACCGCCAAAGGGGTCATGACCCACAGGTTGAGAACCGCTGACCTAGAGGGTCATATGCTCAGTGAAGTCAGTCGACAGATACAAAAACCGTGTGATTTCACTTAGATGTGGAATCTAAAAACAAACGAACAACATAAATGGAAAAAAAACAAAAAACAAACATCTTGCAGATGCAGAGAACAAACTGATGATGCCAGACGGTGGGAGGGGCCGGGGCGGGCGACCGCGATGAGAGGGATGACGAAGTACCGCGCGCTGATTAGTCACTAAAGTGTGATGACTGACGGTGCAGCTGGTGCGAGACCTGACGGGCGATGGCTCCGCAGGCACACAAGCGCCGCCGACTCCGCTGTACACCTGGAGCTGATATAATATCGTGTGTCCCACCAACGGGACGTAAACGTAACAAGCGTGGACCAGCCGTGCAGACCCGGGGAAGGCCCCCTGTGCTCGGCCCAATTTCCCCCACAGTTTTCATGATAGTTTTTTACTTTTATGCTCATAAGGGATACTGTTGTAGTTTTTTAAAAAGTATTTTTGTCTTTTTTTTCCCCTATCAGAGTAAATAAGTGAAAACACAGGTGACCCTTGAACAACATGAGCGTTAGGGCATGGACCCCCTCCCCCCCCCAGCCCGCAGAGTAAAAAGAAATGCGTGTACTAAGCTCTGACTCCCCCAGAGCGTGACTCCTGAAAGCCTGCAGCTGCCCGGAGCAGCTGCCCGGGAGCACATCTCGCGTGTCCCTTGTACGATGACAGGCGTGTTCTCACGGCACAGTCAGCTGGAGGAAGCGTGTACAGCCCTCAGGAAGAGAGACTGGCCTGACACCACTGCACCCCAAGTTCACGTCTCTCTCCAGGTGAACCGTCTGCCTGGGAACCACAGTGCCTTCCCATCCAACACAGTCCACGCTGGACTCACACTGGGCATCGGGAATAAAGGGCCACGTGACAGCGAAATCCACATTCACCCCCCAGCTAAGGGCTGAGAACGGGAAGCGGCCCCCGGAACGGG
>NW_006283149.1:566343-568829 GCF_000327345.1 Myotis davidii
AGCCGCCAGCCGCCAGCACACGGACACGCCACCCGTCCGACGGGAGCCGCACTCACCTCATGCCCTCGTGCGTCGTCCACCTGTTCGCACAGCGGCCTGACTCTCGGCGCTCCTCAGTGGCCACCGGTGCGGAGACGCTCGGTCGCTATCCACTCAGGACACGGGTCGTCGGGGTCTCCCATCCTCTCGCCTTCGCGTTGGGGCGGCGGAGGCGGCGGAGGAGGCGAAGCAGGAGAGGTAGGCTCGCACCCTTGTAACTTTCCAAAAGAAAACCATCCGTCACTCCTGCCCGATGCCTCCGTGCGTTCCCGCAGATGTTTCTGGCCGGTGCCCACAGCTCTCCCAGCGCTGGCTTTCGCTCTGGCGCCCACGTTCCAAACCAAGTCCAGTCTCCACGAACCAGACCCTCCGCCAGGCTGACAACTCTGCGTCCCTCTTCCCTCCTCTCCGGCTGTCCAGAGGCTCTCGTGTCCATCACGCCGTCCGTCCGTCCGTCCGTCCGTCCGTCCCCTGAATACTCCTGGGGCGGCGTCTCTCGCTCTGCCATGTCCCCGAGCCCTGCCCGCCTGCGCGAGCCCCGCTCTTGTTCATGATGTCTGAGATTGGCTCCTGAAGTCCTGAGAAGTGATGTGCACGGCACGGGCCCTTCTCCCGCAGGAGTGCACACGCTCCGCCCGATGGCTGTGGGCCTTTTCTCTCGCGACCAAGGCGACTCTGACGGCCTCACCCTCCCGGCCTCCAAGGTGTCACCTCTCCCTGGCGGGGGTCCCTTCCTTCGCTCCGCGATCTTTCCCGTCGAGTCCTGTGCCCAACGCTTCTTCCACGTCCTCACCGTCGGTGGGCTGACCCGGACACGCTGATGGTTCCCACGGGGACAGTGGCCAGGGGCCGTGTCCACCTCCAAAGCGCTTCCCAGGCAGTCCCTCCGGCCAGGTCCTCTCTTCCTCCAGAGACAACTCACCGATGGAATCAATCCACACAACGGGGATCCTCGTCCAGGTCTCTTGTCGTCCAGCCCAAGCTGGTGTCTGTCTGTCTTCCCTTCAGCTCCATGACCGGGGCAGCCCCGCTCATCAGCCCAACTTCGCACAACACAGCGGAGGCAGCCACGCCTTCGTGCCTTAAATCCTGGTGCTCCCTTCTCTTCCTCCTCCCTCCTTCCGCGTGGGGCGCCCCCCCTGCACCGACGCCTGTTCCAGCAGCTGTCCCTTCCCCTCTGTCACTTTCTTCCTGGTTCCCCAAACTTGCCCGCTGCCACTTAGCCCTTCGACGCTGCCACCGTCGCTCTGACATTTCATTTTTTCTTAAGCAAACTCTTTCCAAACGATCCATCGTCCTCGCTGACATCACCTCTCCCAGCTTCAGATCCTCCCCTCCCCTCGGCTTCCTGCGATCCGCTCACGCCTTCGCTTTCTTCTGGAATCATCCTTGAGCCGACAGGCGTGCGTCTCTTTATTGCAGTAGATCCTGCACCCACATCAACACGGCGCTCCCGGTGCAAGACGCAGAAGGTGTCCGGCTACAGTGTGAGGTCCCCGTGCCTGCTCGCCAGCTGCGACCCTCACGTCCTTCCTTTTCCTTTCTTTCCCATGGGATTCCTTTACCGTGAACTTTGCCTTGAACCATCCAACCGCTGCCACCGCCGCCCTCCATCCATCAGCACACACCACGCAGTTTCCATTGTGACGTTTCCCGCGGGCTCACTCCAGCGTCACCAGGGCACTTCCTGGGGGTCCCATGGTGTTATCCGAGGCTATGGTTTTGCACTGAACACGATGAAAAACATGGGAGAACCACAGAGATGCTTTTTACTGCGACAGACAATTGACACGACAGACACACGGCTCACACACGGGCACAGTGGGCACCACAGGCCAGCAGGGGCCGCTATGAACTGTCACGCTCTACATGCATGTTCTGTGCTGGTAAAGAATAAAACTGACTCGCACGTACATGCATGTGACATACCTAACTTTGAAAACAATTTTCTACACGGTTCACCTGCCAATTTTTTCCAGATTGTTCCAAATCTCCAAAGAATTTTACAATATAGTGACTGAGAAAAAAATCTACGTATTAGTACATCCATGCAGTTCAACCCTGTGTTGTTCAAGAGTCAACTGTAAACTCACTGGTTTGAAATCTGTCTTCTTTCTAAGATAGACAGTGCTGTAATTTTGCCCCTAAATACAGCTTTAGCAGCATCCCATAAATTTTAATATGCTATGTTTTCATCTTGATTCAGTTCAAAATACTGTTGTGTTTTTTTGGAGTTTTTTGGGGGGAAGAATAATTTTATTAGATCATTACTACATTTAAAACAGTTTTTTTATTTTTTAATGAATTTATTGGGGTAACACTGGTTAATAATATTATATAGGTTTCAGGTGTACAGTTTTATATCACATCATCTGAGTACTGTATTGTGCGTTCACCACGCCACGTCAAGTCTCCTTCCTTCACCAGTGATCTCCCCGTCTACGCTC
>NW_006283149.1:568881-571509 GCF_000327345.1 Myotis davidii
TCTGGTCATCCACACTGTTGCCTGTGTCTGTGAGTTTTTCTGTGTGTTTTTTGCTTAATCCCTTCACCATTTCCACCCAGCCTGGAAATTTCTTTTCATATCTTCTTTGACTAATGAATAGGTTGTAAGTGCTAATCTCAGTATTCAAATACTGAAGGATTTTCAAGAGCCATGTCTCCTATTGATTTCTAATGGAAATAAGGAAACACCATGTAAATAAATTAATACAAAAACTAGTGCTACTTGATAGAATCAGGGACAGAAAATGGCCAAGAAAAGAGTTCATCTATCCTTACGGCATTGATCACTAGGTCCCAGGCAACACACAACCTTCAATATAACTTTCCAGGAAAGGTAGGGACCACTCTTCTCTTAGACATAGGTATTCCAAGTCTTAGACAGAAATAATGATATATTTCCATCTGTCTCCAATTGTTACCGCTAATAAATCCTTTTAAAAACCCAAAGCACCACTGACATTTGAACTATTTTGTGTTTCAAAAGAAATACTGCCACTTTTATTCCCCCCAAAGTAGTTGACCCATGTGATCTTCTTTCAACGTTCTCTGTGAGGTCTGATTATGGCACATCTTTGTCAACATTTGAGGTTGTAAAACCTTATGGTGCCCATTAAATTTATTGGGGTGACACTGGTTAATAAAATTACACAGGTTTCGAGGGTACTAGTCTATGACACAACATCTGAATATTCCGTTGTGTGTTTACCACCCAAAGCCAAATCCCCTTCCATCATCATGTAGTTGGCCCCCTTTCCCCTGACACCTCTTCCCTCTGGTCACCACCACACTGTTGTCCATGTCTATGAGGGGTTCACAGACGGCCAGGGCCCTGATACGGGGCTCATAGTCAAAATAAACAGAGAACTCACACCACTCAACACCAAAAAAACAATCCAATAGAAAAATGGGCACAGGACCTGCACAGACACTCTCCCAAGGAGACCTACAAACAGACAACAGAGACACGAAAGGACACTCAACCCCACTAGCTCTTGGGTAGATGCCAATCAAAACCACAACGAGCTACCACCTCGCCCCTGTTCAGTTAGGCCATTACCAACAGGACGAGTGGTTTGGTGCTGGAGAGGCAGTGGAGAAGGGAACTCTCACTCACCGCTGGTGGGAATGGAAATTGGTGCAGCCACTATGGACAACTGTGTAGAGGGTCTTCAAAAAATGAAAAATAGACTTACCGCATGACTCAGCAATCCCTCTTCTGGGTATCTACCCCAAAAACCTGAAAACATTTATTCACAAAGGTATATGCAACTCAATGTTCATTGCAACATTATTCATGGTGGCTAAGACATGGAAACAACTGAAGTGTCCCTCGATAGAGGACTGGATAAAGAAGATGGGGTACATGTACACCACGGAATACGACTCAGCCATAAGCAAGGACAAAATACTTAGCATTTGCAATAGCATGGATGGACCTTGAGAGTATCATGCTAACTGATATACTTCAGACAGAAAAAGCAAAGAACCATATCATTTCACGCATGTGTGGGATATCAAACTGAAAGCAACAAACAAGAAAAAAAACAATGTGCAAATTTTATCATATAAAATCCCCAGGGTTGTGAAGAAATGAGCACAATTTTGCATACAATTTTCCACATTGGCAAAAGGAGAAACAATTCATCCATGTCAATCTTGAAAGAGTCAAAGAGAAATGGAAATAGAGTGAATGACCGCAAAAACCAACGAGCCATGAAGGTGCCATTCAGAAATCTGAATAATTTAACAGATCACGCATCTCTGATAATATTTTGGTACATTTGGTTTTCGCTACAATAGATTTTGGTGCAGTTGCTGAAAACTCCATTTCTCCATTTTATCATCAAAGCAACAAAAAAAAAGAGTGAAGATGGAAGAAGAAATTACAAAGACTCGACAATGCAGGTCAGGTTGGTGAGGTTCTTAATAAAGAAAATGGTGTAAATATCCTCTATAATAAAAGGGTAATATGCAAATTGACCCAAATGGTGGAATGACTGGGAACAACCGGTCGCTATGATGTGCACTGACCACCAGGGGGCAGCCGGGCTTAGGCAACCCCCCACCCTCCCGCCAAGTACATGAATTTTCTTGCACCGGGCCTCTAGTTTTCAAGTAAGGCTCTAAAACGGGTGGGGAACATCCAGTCCATGGGCTGTAGGAGGCCCATGAAGTCATGTGGCCTGGTCCTGCCAAGGCATTAGGGGTGAGTTAATTAAATGTTGGACAAAACAGCAGGCTAATTTTTAAGTTAATCATTTGGTATGGTCCCCCGAATGATAATATCAATACCCACATGGCTGTTGGCAGGAAAAAGGTTCCCCACCCATGTCCTCACAAGCACCCATGCCCTCACGGGCATGGACAGATATCAAAGGACAGTCGCAGGACACGTGCCACATCAATGCCAAAAGTCATGAGAAGGTACTCACCCCTGGCCACTGAAGAGACAGACTTCTTACACCCCTGTCTTGGGGAAATGGGACAAAAAGCAAACCAAAGACATAGACGTAGAAAACCCCCCGGGGTAAAAAAATCGTAAAGAACTACAATGGGTCCCACGGTCATTGTGTCAATATATGTTTACTGATTTCAGAGGGGAAGGGAG
>NW_006283149.1:571567-572258 GCF_000327345.1 Myotis davidii
AAACATCAATTTCTCTCTCATCACTGAGGAACCAGAACCTATTGGCTCAATTCAGAGTAGGACACAAACGCCCAGATTTTGAGTTCCAGCCCCGGACAAGGCAGGGACGAGAGGGAACCGACCGATGTTTCTGTCTCAGATCAAAGAATCTCAATCTCTCTATTCCCCCCACCCTCAATTTCTCATAAAATCAATAATTACAAAAAAACATACAAACATCATAATACTCAAGGACACACTTGCTCCCCACGAAACACAAAAGACATGCACTCACCTTCAACATCCAGGTGCCAGCCACCATGTGCCAGATGATCCCACTGCAAGAAGCAAAGACAGAAAAAATTAGTAAAAAGGGCCTGAAGTAAGGCCGTCCAGGAGAACAGGCTTAACAGCCCGTGAACATGAGCCAGCCATGCTCACAAGAAACTGACCAGGGAGAGGCAAAAGGTACTCCTTCAGGGCAATGCTTGCCTCAGAAAGCAAACCCCATTGTTTCCCGGGAAAGCCAGAGTCCCAAACGTGCCGCCTCAAATGGTCACGAGCATGGGGCCTCAGATCACTCACACTGAACGTTACTGAACGTTACTTTGGTCACCATTTCTCTTCAAGACAATGCGTTCTCATCACTGACCCAACAGAGGCCACAAGCTGGAACCCTTACAACTGCACACTCGTTTGCTCACCAGAGATG
>NW_006283150.1:0-1327 GCF_000327345.1 Myotis davidii
CTTGCAGGACCCCCGACACACGTCCAGAAAGGGTGGCTTTGAGAGGAGTGAGCTGGACGGAAGGCAGACTGGGCAGGGTCCATGGGAAACAAAGGCAGGTGGAGGGCAGACAGGGCAGTCTGAGCAGCCTAACTACAGGAACCAACCAGGCAGACATAACAGAATGTTTCTGGACTCAGAGCGGGCGGCCTGGGAAATGAGGGAGGACCTGTGACAGTAAGGTGAACGTACACAAGGGAACACGGATGTGCAGGTTCCTTGCTGGGCAAGAACAATGAGGGGCCAATCAGGCGGGCACACGGGTGGACACAGAGCAGGCTGGTGGCACATAAACACCCGAGACCACAGGCTTCAGGGACAGCCCATTAGTGGGCCCCTCCCCATGCGGGGAGCCTGAATCTGCTTGTAATAAACGCTCCACACATTTGCTGTCCTGGTCCCCGATGTCTTTCTTGGACTTGGTGACAACCGATCTCAGGGACAGAAAAAGCTCCACTCTCTGTTCTGGTTATCAAGTTTGGCTTAAATAAATCCTTAAAAATATTCTCCAGGGGATGTGCTGCAGCGATGGGGAAGGCGGCAGGCGATGAGAGCTTACTTCCAGGGGGCAGTCTGTTCTGGTTCACAGTCATCACCCTCTCCTTTGGCTATTACATGTGGGTTCAGTTTATTCCTTATCAGAGCCTCGGCCCCTGGGCCCATCACTAAGTACTCGGTGGACCATCATCACACCCTTCTGTGCAATGGGTGTGGCTTGTAGCTGATTCACGTGGAGAGTCCTTGTGTGCCATGGTATGTGCAAGTCTAAAGGCATCATGAATGGTTGGGCTCAGCTACTCTGGTTGCTGCAGACATTCCCCTTTGGGAGAGCCTCCCTCTCTATATCAATTGGTCACAGCCCAAAACGCCAAAAACAAACTTAAAGAAGGTACCCAACCTTTCCCTGCACTGACATCACCTCACTCTTATGGGGGGATGGTGTGCTTACTCCACCTTTCTGTTTCCTGGAAAGTCACGACCCTCTAGTTATTCATTATTTCGTAGTCTCTGCTTGGTTTGAGTGGATAATAGGAAAAGGTTGTATGTTTCCCATTCTGCAGACTAACCTACTTAGCAGGGAACTTCTAGCTACCCTCCCAAAGGCCTTGGCTGTGCTGGTGCTCTCTCCCTGCCATCTGGGTTAAGCCAGGTACTGAATTTGCTTGTTGGTCTACCTGTGCTCCCACCTTTTCACTGAAACTCCTTACCCATACCACCTCCAACTTAGCTGATTATTGGTTGCTTTTCGGTAAAGTAAAATATGTTAGAGTTAGTTGACTGAAATCCA
>NW_006283151.1:0-9269 GCF_000327345.1 Myotis davidii
CCCACAGCTATTAACTGAGCAGCCTCATGCTGCGTCCTAGAATCACTGCCTCACATCATTGTGGTATCTAAGCTCTCTGGCTCCACAGCTTCTCCTGTCTCTCCTGCCCAGCTGCTCTCTCTAGCAGACTTCTTCACACACTCCATCCTAGCTGCTCTCTCTCCATACTCCAGCAGACTTCTTCTCACTCCCACCTTAGCCCATTCCAGCCCCGTCCAGCTAACTAGCTGGTTAGTAACCTAGTTTTATGCCATTTAGACAAAGAAGACTTGGTGCCAACAGTGACACCAATCATATTGGCTACTGAAGGGCACAGTGTACCGTGTGTCCTTGCACCCGCTCATGGTATCTTGGCCTGATTAGGATTCCCAGGCTCAGAGTCCTTGAACATTCCCTTCAGGCACATGCTCTGTGCTCCCACAGATTGACAGACCAAAATTTAAAATACAGTTTTTATTCCAATTTGTGACCAACCTGTTAGTTCCACCTGCATTTACTAAGAAGTTAACGGGGTCTAAAATTTTCTCCATTTCTTCAAGTATATATTGTACATCATGATCTTTGGCATCATCACAGGTGAATGCCAAATGACCACTTACACTAACTTGTAACTTGAACTGAAAAATTATCCAGTGCCCATTTGTTAAGCACCTACTATGAGCTAGGCCTGTGCTAGACTAGAACCTAGAGATAAAGATGCCATGGATTCCTGATCTCAAGAAGTTCAGTCTAATAAAACTGGGAGGAGGGCAAGTGGAGAACAAGGAGAAATAAAGTAATACTACAGAATGTACATCTTAAAACTTGTTTTTAATCAACAAAAAGTTAAGGGAGAAGCCTTGTTTGTGTTCATAATGCTTTGTAAAATTTACCTAACAATACTTTTATCTTTGATACTGACCCCACCTACTCAATCCATCTATCTTCTGGGTTTTATATTCCTTTTTTGAAATGTATGCCTAATTCTCTTAGGGCTTTGTCCAGTTGTTTTCCAGGTCCTGCCCTGAGCATAAACTCTAGGGTTCCTTTTTTTCTTTTCCTTCTTCATTATGGTACATGTTTTATTATTATTACTTTTCCTCCTCCTCCTCCTACTACTATTACTATTATTCCAGCCTGACCATTAGGAGAGAGAAAACAGGTAGCTGTAAAAAAAAAAAAAAAAAAATGCTAAATCTACAAACCATGAAAAAAAAAACTTTTTACTAAAAGCAACAGTTATTTCTCTTTTTTAAAATGTTCATTTTTTTAAATGTTTAAAAAACAAAAGGTTACACTTCAAAGAGCATTCTCTATCTAATAATACAGCATTTTAACACTCTGAAATGTAGATATTTTTAACTACTTATTTCTGGCTGACCTTGCCTACTATTTTACACCACAAGTACTCCCTTGAGCCTTTAAAAACAGTAAATCATTGGGAAGTCACACTTCTGGGTGTAAGCCACTCATGGAACATGATTCAAAGAAATGAGGGGCCCCGAGCATCCTGTCTCTCACTCGTGGCTTTCATCTGAAGAGCTGTTGGGTCCACAACAACCCTTGAAGGCTCAGCCAACAGTTCCCATCTAGTCCGGCAAACATGATGGCTGCCCTGACTCCTTAAGGACCACCTTGTTCACCCCTTTGTCAAAGTAACATAATAGCAAGGAATATGAGCAAGAAGCATTCACTGAAACTCTCCCTGGTCTATAACCTATGTGTTGTTGTTTTTTCTTTTAGAAAGTCTAATATTCTCCTAACCAGTGTAACCAATTAGGGTGAACCAATAAGCAATGTTATTTTAAAGGTTCCAGCCACCAGATGCATCCCCAGGCCTCTATTCCTGGTAGTCAACCAGGTGCACCTGTCCATCCTAGCAATTAAACAAACTGCAGCATCTTAATACCTCCTTACCACGAAAAGACTGAAATTCGGAAAATAAGTAACTGATCCATTATGAAACAGGAAAAAAAAATATTTTTTTGAGGTTTCAATTTAATTAAAAGGAATCTGGCAGAACAAAATCTCAAATTGTCCACTTGTAAAAGTCACCAGAAGGATTTAAAAACGAATTAAGTGCTTATGGAGGTATTAAAGCAAAGAGGTACATCTCAAAACTGGCTGGTACTCAAAACATCTCCATGCAACAGTTTGGGGCATCCACACACAGGCAGGAACAGCCCTCGGCGAAACTCAGCCAGCTTTTCATGCCTGACACGCCTGCCTTTCCAGCCTCCACTCCCGCCCAGCCCTGCCTCCCGGGCGCCTGCGATCTGGCCCGGATGGGTGAGCCCCTTGCCCTACATACGTTAGCTGCTGTGTGGCTCTCCTTCCAGACGCCAAAACAAAATAGCTCCCAAGGCCAGCACTAGGGGGGCGGGTGCCTATTAACGAGGCGCCTCACAAGACAACTACGCCTCAACGACCGGCAGGAGGCGCTCTGTGGGAAACAGGACGGGACGGGGTGGCGTGGGTGTCTCTGCACACACGTGGGCAGCTGCATTTGTTAAACCTCAGAGCCTTAGCGGCCATGCCCGCTCCCTTTACAAACAAGGGGACTTAGGGCGCTTGGACCGCAGACACACCACTGGACAACTCCACCTCGACACGACCTCGGGGGAGCCAGAAACTCGGAGGCAAAAGAGTTCAGAGTGTGGCGAGCCCTGTCCAGATTCGCGACTTTTATACCACCGCCGCTCAAAAAAAACAAAAAACAACAACAACAAAAAAGTTCAACCGCCGCGAAAAATAGCCCAACCGCTCCGAATGGAAGGACCTCCACCTCTCCTCCTGCCGCCGGATTCCGACCACGCAGGATACCCAGGAAAGGCGCTAAGAGTAAGGAGTCGGTGGGCCAACGTCAGCCCCGCGCGGGTCCCCAGGCGCCCCACCGTCAAAGGAGAACGCGACCGCACTGCATGCTGGGACTTGTAGTCTTGATGCGGGAAGGAAAGAGGCGTGGGCATGATGCTCAGTGAGAAGTCTACTCCGTACCCTTGGCACCTGGGAATCAAGCTTCTGTGGCCAACCACTCCTGTTTACCTGGAATTGCTTAATGGGATTGCTAAGACTCTGGACTTTTCCGTTTTACAATCAGGACAGTCCCCAGCAAACCAAGACAAATTGATCACCATTAGAACCTAAAATATATGCAATTATAGGCAGATTTTCGCCTGGGATGGGGCTGTAGGTGTCCCTAACCCCAGCGTTCCAGGGCCTGCTGTACACTATTCGGAGTTCCAGTGTCTGCCTTTCATCCAGTGTTTGTCTTTGACTGGGGAATGCATGCCCAACCTGTTGAAGTAGGGGTCCCTAAGTATCAAATTCATACCAAAACCTACCCTACCTGTTCCTTCCCTCAAGTTGCCATAGAAATGGGCCTCAGCTGGACATTACCATTCATCCCAAAAGGGCATTGCAAAGGCAGATGCCCTGTTAAAACAAAACATAATAGGAGCTTAAGAAGTATTAATTGAATGATTGAATACTCTTTCAGGATCAATAAAACAAGCATTAGCTGCTGCTGCAAACAAAAATAGGTTCATGCAATTCTAAAGATATGTGCTGAGTACTCACAGTTAATGAGCTAAAAGCTGAGCGATTGTTACAACTATACTATAAAAGGGAAGCCTTGATATAATACCATTTCATTAGGGATGGTTAAGCAAAGTGTGAGCCACATTCACTACTACTACTACTAAAAAAAGAAAAAAAAGCACAACCTGTGACAACAGGAGTAAATACACATGAAACACTAGGGAGTAGTCCAAAAACAAGTACAAAATTCTATTAATACCAAAAAAATCAGAGAAAAGGGAGAAGAAAGAAATGCATGGAAAAGCTAGATTTGAGGGCTAGATGCAGCCTGAAGATGAGAGAAAACTAAGCAAATTAAGCATTCTTTAAAATATTATTTTTATTCCACCTAGATCCAAAAGGGATTTGAAGTGACTTACAAAAATTCATGAGTACAACCTCATGCCCATTAGAATAGCTACTATCCTATATAATAAAAGGCTAATATGCAAATTGACTGAAACAGCTGAATGACCAGTCTCTATGATGCACACTGACCACCAGGGGGCAGAGGCTCAACGCAGGAGGATGTCTGAGTGCCCACTTAGGCCTGCTCCCCAGGGGTCCAGGACTGTGAGAGAGCACAGGCTGGGCTGAGGGATGACCCCCCCCCCAGTGCACGAATATTGTGCACCCGGCCTCTAGTCCTATGTAATAAAAGGCTAGTATGCAAATTGACAGAACAGTAGAATTACAGGTCGCTCTGACACACACTGACCACCAGGGGGCAGATGCTCAACGCAGGAGCTGCCCCCTCGTGGTCAGTGAGCTCCCCACGGGGAGCATGCCTAAGCCATCAGTTGTACACCTTCTGAGGGCTCCCGAACTGCAATAGGGTGCAAACCAGGCTGAGGGCCACCACCCCCCATGTGCACGAATTTCATGCACCAGGCCTCTAGTTAAAAAGAAAATTAGTATTGGTGAGGCTGTGAAAAAACTGGAGCCCTTGTGCACTCTTGTTGGGACTGTAAACTGTTGCTTTGGAAAACAGTATGGTAGTTCCTAAAATAAAAAATATAGAGCGATTGCATATAATCCAGCAATTCCATTTCGGGGTATATACTCAAAAGAATTGAAAGCAAGCTCTGGAAGTGATATTTGTGTGCCAGTGTTCAAAGCGGCATTACTTACAATGGCTAAATCATTGAAGCAACCCAAGTAACCATCCAGGAATTGATGGATAAGTAAAATGTCACACACACACAAATATTGTTTATTCTTAAAAGGTAAGGAAATTCTGAAATATGCTGCAACATGGTAAAACTTTGAGGATGCTATACTAAATGAAATAAACCTGTCACAAGAAAGATGAATACTGTATGGTTCTACTTATATGAGATACTTAGAGTAGTCAAAACCATATAGAAAAGAAAGGGTGGAGGAAGAGGAATAGAGAGTGGTTGTTTAATGGGTATGATGTTTCAGTATTGCAAGATGAACGAAGTTGTGGAGAGGAATAGTGGCATTGATTGCCTAATGGTAACCCTATCCCTAACCCTAAACATACAATATAGATGTGCTTGATACTTTTGAGCTATACACTTAAAATGGCTGTGGCACTATTTTTCTTTTTTCTTTTTTTAATTCTCACCTGGGGATATGCTCATTGATTTTAGAGAGAGGAAGGGAGAGATAGTGAGAAACATCGATGTGAGAGAGAAACATCAATTGGCTACCTCCCGCATGTCCCCCAACCTGGAATCCAACCTGAAACCCCTTTGGTGCACGGGATGATGTTCCAACCAACTGAGCCATCCAGCCAGGGCAAGACAGTAAATTTTGTAATGTGCATTTTACCAGAATTTTATAAAATTGGGGCAGGAAGAAAACTACAGCAATGCAAATATTAACACTGACAATAAGAGTACTGAATGCAGTTTAAGATTTCTTAATGGAATTGGGTTTTATCCCTAAAGTATGTATAGAAATACTGCCATTTAAATACTGTGATTTCAAAGCTCCTTAAATATTTCTTTCAAAGGAGTTATGCCACAAACTTGACACCAGTTTGTTTCCAATTCTTGGAAATTGCCTTATTTTTTATCATTTTTAGGTAATTTTGTCTTTTAATTATCTGAAACATTTACATGGCTCTTAAGTGTAAACCACAAAACAGGAACATTCAGATAGTATAGCGTTCATCCATGCCCTTGTTTCCTCTTTTCTTCCTACCCCTATTAATCGCTGATTTTGTTAATTTTTTTATCCTTCAATTTTTTTTAATATTAGAAAATGCACATATCTGTCCTGTTCTATTCTCTTCCTAACACAAAAAGTTGCAGGCTGTAAATACTGTTCTACACCTCGATTTTTCAGGATACTGTATCTTGGAGATTGCTCCCTGGCTGTGTATCGAGACCCGCCTGCTCCTTCTCACAGCTGCACAGTCCTACACTCTGGGAATATGACTGACAGAATTCTAAGGCAACACTCCCCAAGGTTTCCCTTTCCCACCCCAGTTATGCAATCAAACACTTATCTAGGAACAACTGTGAAAGGAATTGAAAGGTACAGTGGGGCCTTGACTTACGAGTTTAATTCGTTCTGAGACCGAGCTTGTTAAGGAGCTCGTTAACTCAAATTACTGTTATCAACTCAATGCAAAAAATCAGCCGAGAGACAGCTGGTATCTCAAAAACACTCGTTAGTCGGGGCACTCGTAAGTCAAGGCCCCACTGTATCATTAAATCCCAATTCAATGAGCTTTAAAATATGTAGATTATGTGGGCAGGCCTACTCTGATCAGGTGACACCCTTCAAAGCAGAGCCTTTGCTCTGGCTGGTGGCAGAGGGAGCCAAAGACATTGGAGGGGTTGAGGGGCTCTCAGGCCAGGCCAAGTGTTCCTCTGGCCTCCAGGAAGAACGCAAACTGCATGCCATACACTGCTAACCCGGAGGCACAGCCTCTGGAGGCTGAGAGCAAGCCCCAGCTGAAACCAGCAGGAAATAAGGACCTCAGTCCTATGGGTGCAAGGAAGTGAATTCCGCCATTAAGCAGTGAGCCGGGAAAAAAAACCCTGAGCCTCAGATGAGAACTGCAGCATCAGCCAACACCCTGACTTCAAGTCTCTGAGACAGGAGCAGAGGATTCAGCTACACAGAGCTCAGACCCCTGACCCATGGAAGGTGTTAGATTAATAAATGCCTGTTGTCTTTAAAAAAATTCATTAGAAAATGACTTTACAAGGCAAGGGACCACCCTCAGCCCCCAAGGCCAGAACAATAACATGAGGTCAATGGAAAAGTTACACAAATAAAGTCAAGCCATCAGGATATATTCAGTACTAAAGAAGAAATGCATATGTGATTCCAAGTTGCCTAGTGGCCAAAGCAGCTAAGGAAACATGATACACAAGTAATAACAGCTATAAGAAATAAATGCACTTGTGCAGCAGAGCGACCTGAGTGAAATTTCCTCCTCATAGGTCCTCATAAAGGACACACTAAGCAGTAGAGTGGACTTCACTGTCATGAAAACCTGTATATTATAAGGTTATTTGTATAGCACCCATTTTGTAAGCAGAGGTCAACACACAAAGCAGACTTTACTGAAAGCAATACAATAGGAGCTATACTTCACTAAAAGTGAATACAATGGGTGATAGCAGACCTTAAAGGGATATGCAGCCATTAAATAGGGAGGCACTTTGACCCCAAAAGTTACAAGATAAAAGCTGCATTTAGCAACTAATAGTCTAGCAATGCTATCAGGATGAGTTGGAGCAAATTTGTCCAAGCCCCTCTCTCATTTCCCACACATATGCAACCTTGGAAAGAAACATCTGTTTTACACAACTGACCAATGTGTGGGTCAGCCTAAAGGCCAAGAGTATTCTCGGATCCAGTATCCCAGGGCAAACCAGAGAGGTTCAATCTTTGTGGACAGTTCTGTCGATTGCAATAGGAAAAGGGCTATATTTTTCCTATAATTGTTATTTCAGCAAAAAGCATGGTTTATTAGATCTATCCCAGCGACCCCAAAGATCATTAACACACAATGTGAGGTGGCATTCAAACTTCTCAAAACCTTCCATTTTGTTCTCACTGTGTATCTACAGTAATGGTTAGGCTGAGCTTCCTTTTTTCAACACACATTAAACCCACATCAGAAGGGTTTAAATTCTTTCTTGATTCCAATAACCAGAGGCACCTGAAAATAGTCCTTATGTACTAGTATAAGGACAACTAGCTAAACTTTTAAATATACATACTTTATAGTATTTTGTCTTGTTAGGAAAGGAATACCATTTAATTGCAAAAGAATTTTAGAGAAAACGATAGTTTTAAATATAAAAAATCAATTGAAAGCATTGTATACATTAAATGGGTAAATTATAAGAATATATATATTTATATATATTATATCTCAATAAAGCAGCTATTTCAAAATTAATTGAGCCCTGGCCGACATTGCTCAGTGGTTAGAGTGTCGGCCCTTAAACCAAAGCGTCTTGGGTTCAATTCTGGTCACGGGGAGTATCTGGGTTGCAGGTTCCCTGCCTGGTTGGGTGTCATAGTAATAGTGGTAATGATAGGAAATAAGTAGAGAGTGTCACAATGCTATAGCAATAGAAAAGAATTAGAGTGCTATAGGAAATGTAGAAACATTTCCTCGCGAGACTTCAGTCGCCCTCCTCCCGCTGACTCAACCCAACCAGATGGCCAGCCACCCAAAGTCAGCGGGAGGAGCGTTACCGGAGTCTCACAATCCGACATTCGGCCGTTCTTCTGCCGCCCCGCGTGGAGCAAGGCAGCGTGGAGCGTGGACTAAGAGGATGATCGATGTCTAAAGTCGGAGACCCGTTTTTAAGCCTTTTCTGACCTACGGCAGTCCAGAAGGCTAGCAGTAACATATGTCATCACACAAGTGTTAACCAGAGTACAAGCTGATTATCAATCACAGTGTCACTCAGAAGGTGTCTATCAGGTTTACATACGTCATTCCTAAGGGCAGCATTCAGCTATGGTCTTATCTATGTGGTGCAGCTAGGGTTTGGCCAGAGTGGTCATTCCCTGTGCTCTTTAATATTTCACAAAAAAATTTTTCTACATTTCCTATAACACTCTTTATTTATTGCTATAACATTGTAACACTCTCTACTTATTTCCTATCATTATCACTATTACTATGACAACTTGTCTCTGATAGCCAAAAGGGTTTCCATTCACAAGTCCCACAGAATTGTAACAAACAAAGAAGCAATTATTAACTTCTCTGGTTATATACCTGGGCTCAGTGCAGAAGGAGTAGGCAAAAAAGCCCATATCCCATTTTCTCCCATGAAGATCACCAACTAAACATTTTCCCTGCTGCTGCCTGAGGATCCAGCCCCCAATCAGCTTGCATTTAGGTGCTGACTAAAATCCTCCCCTTTGGGACACTGACAGGTCTTGGCAAACTCTCAATTACTGAGAGACCCTAAGAACAAAGGGCCACTTGGACAATCACAGATGTTTGAGAGACAGCCAAGAGTTTGGGCAAGGCTAACCATTAAGGTTCCTCTCCTACACAAGACCACTCTGTCAAGACTGGGAGAGGTGACAGGCTTCTAATGCAGAGAAACCAACCCAGAGAGTCAAAGAAAGTGAATAAGCAGAGGGATACATATATATATTTTTTAAAAGGTAAATCTCCAGAAACACACCTTAATGGATGAAGGTTATTTACCTAATAAGAGTTCAAAATAATGGTCATAAATATACTCACTGAG
>NW_006283151.1:9374-28009 GCF_000327345.1 Myotis davidii
AACAACAACAACAAAATACTCCTCAAGCCCAGGATGTCCACCCTGATCTAGTTGGATTTAGTTACCTCTACAGTATCCTCTGCTGACTTCTCCCTACTCCTCACCCACCCAACTTCTTCCCAGTCACACATTCCCATCCATACAAGTTAAGGATGTTCTTTCACGCCTCCATGCTTTTCCAAACAAACACTGTCTTCCTTAACCTCTGATGCTCCCACTTCTCCTGGTGAATCACCTCATTTCCAGTGGAAGCCCTTTCTGAGCCACAGCAGGACATGCTGATGCCTTCCTCCATTCCTCCCCTAACCTTGTATGTGTTTTCAATTCTGCTTTTCAGAAGGGGATTCTGATTTCAGAATCTAAAGAATTTTAGGAAGATAGCGAGTAGACTTCAGGGATCTGTGAACAGCAAGCTCAATACAAAATCTCGCATTCATTATAAAGGGGTAGTTTCTGGAGAGAGGAACCATTTCTTTCATCACGTTCTCAGGAGGAACTCTCTGTACTAAATTGTGAACTCTTTGCAGGCACATTTATGTTTGCTTCCCTGTTTACAGCACAGTTCCTAGGGCTTGTGAATACTTAATATGTTAGCTAATGGATGAATAAGCGAGTGAATGAAATAACTCATTTATAAAGAATTTATTGCTATGGGCAAGAACCAGTGTTGGATATGGCTGTTATTAAAATAGACCTGGTTCCTGTTTTCATTGGGGAAATAATCTGGCAGGGAAGAAAGACATTAAACAATTAATCATGCAATTACTATTTAATTGCAATAGTGAGAAGGCTATAAAGGAGAAGTACAGGTTGCTGGGAGAGGGCACGACTGGGGGCTTTGATCCAATGGGGGGTGGTCTCAGGTCAGAGAAGGATTCTTCAAGAATATAACCTTCACAAAGTAAATGAATAATAACTAAGAAATATTACAAAGAATCACTAGGTCTCCAGTTGGGACTCATGTGAATGGACTGAACTGTGCCCCCGAAGATTCATATCAACACCTATAGATAAAGACAATGTGAAGCTCCAACCCTCAATGTGACTGCCTTTGGAATTGAGCCTTTAAGGAAAATTAGTTAAGATTAGATGAGGTCATTAGAGCTGTCTTAGTCCATTTTGGTTTCTGTAACAAAACACAGGATGGCTTATTCACAGCACAGTTCTTTCCCACAGCTCTGGCGGCTGGGAAGTCCAAGACCAAGTCACTGGCAGATTCGGTGCCTGGTGAGGATGCTCTTCCTGGTTCTTCTCACTATAACCTCTCACTGCACAAGGGGCAAAGGAGCTCTCAGGGGTCTCCTTTATAAAAGCACTAATCTCATTCATAAGGGCTCTGCCCTGGGGCCCTAGTTACCTTCCCAAAGCCTCTCTGCCTAATCCTATCACACTGGGGATTGGGATTTCAGCAGATGAATTGTGGAGTGACCCAAACATTCAGTCTACAGTAAGGGTGAGGCCCTGATCCCATAGGACAGGTGTCATTATAAGGAGAGGAAGAGATCAGAGAGCTCCCTCTTTTCCTCTCTTCCTGTGTGTGCACATAGAGGAAAGTTGTGTGAGGACGCAGGGAGGAGGCAGCCATCGGCAAGCCTGGAGAAAAGATTGCCCCAGGTACAAGTCAGGAAAGCAACTTTTTTTGTTTTTAATCTCTTTTTTTTTTAACTTTTTTTTATTGTTGACACTATTACAGATATCTCTCTGCACCCCACACTTTGCCTACCTCCACCCAACTTATTCTCACCCTTCCCTCTGGCCATGACCACCCTGTTGTCTGTGTCTATGCATGTTCTTTGGCTAATACTTCACCTTACTTCATCCAGTTTTCCCCACCCTCTGTCATCTGTCAGTCTGTTCCATGTATTTGTGCCTCTGTGTCTAATCGTCAGTTTATTTTGCTCGTTAAGTTCCACATATAAGTGAGATAATATGGTATTTGTCTTTCTCTGACTGGCTTATTTCACTTAGGACAAGAATCTCCAGGTCCATCTATGCTGTTTCAAAAGTTACATTTCCTTTTTTTCATGGCTGTGTAGTATTCCATCATGTAAATGTACACTCATCTACTGATGAGCACTTGGGCTGTTTCCAGATCTTGGCTATTGTAAATAATGCTGCTATGAACACAGAAGTACATATATTCTTTCAAACTGGTATTTCAGGATTCTTAGGATATATTCCCAGAATTGGGATCACTGGGTCAAAAGGCAGTTCCATTTTTAATTTTTTGAGGAGACTCTAGTGTTTTCCACAGTGGCTACACCATTATGTATTCTTACCATCAGTGCACTAGGGTTCGCTCTTCTCCACATCCTCACCAGCACCTGCTTTTTGTTGATTTACTGATGGTAGCCATTCTGGCAGGTGTGAGATGATACCTCATTGCCACTTTAATTTGGGTTAAAATTTCTTTATCAGCAAAATGGAGAAAGTTATAATCATATCAGATTATTTACAAGCAGAATATGAGTTGATCCTATACAAAGCACTTAGCACAATGCTGTCACTTCAGAATTACTAATAATTAATGGTACTTTATTTCAATTGGAACTCTGGGTTATGCACTAAGAACCATGGCTTAGCAATCACTATTTCAAGCCTTGTCTTATATCATTCTTTTGGTTTCTTATTTTAAAAGCATTCTTAAAAAAAAAAACCTAAAAAATAAAGTAATGTATAAAAAGCATTCTTTTCTTTGGTTTATTTTTTCTTTTTCTGATACCTGTTACTTCCAGTATCTCAGACAGGGTGCCAGGTACTGTACATGTGAAGTCCTTTGATTTCATATGTGCTACAGCCTTGGAGAGGAAGATATCACAATCGCCATCTCAGGCACAGGGAGAGTGAGGCTCATGGCAGTTCATGTAACTTTCTCACAGACACACAGCTAATAAGTGGTGAACCGTGACCAGCGGCTTCAGTCGTCTTGGTTGCTGGAGCTATGCTCTTTCCACCTCGCCAATGAACACGGATATTAAACAGCTTTCTTTCATTGTCACATAAGCTTAACATTTCTGATGCATTCTGCTTTAAATGGTCTTTACTAGATATCACAGATACAAAAAAATAAAATTCTGTATATTATTTGCATGTATATGTGTGTACTTATTTCCCTATTTAAAATATCTCACAATCACACAAAATCCAATCTCTTATTCTCTAATGTTCCAAATTCTGTTGTGTTTCCAATTAAGAGCAATTTAATGGCATACAGCCTTAAAATGGTGCTAAGTGTAACTGTGGCTCCAACAGCATGCTTACTAACCATGGTACTAAGTAAAGCTAGAACACGAACATCACTGAAGATGTGGATGTAAGGAACTGCATTAAATGTCATGGGAAAAACAAAACATAAGCAGTGAATTTTTTTCCTCAAAATATTTACTTTCTCATAGGAAAGACAACACTAGAAATGTGAAAAATAAAGAAGTAGATAGAGCCCGACCAGTGTGGCTCAGTGGTTGAGTATCAACCCATGAACCAGGAGGTCACAGTTGGATTCCTGGTCAGGGCACATGCCCAGGTTGCAGGCTCGACTGCCAGTAGGTGGCATGTAGGAGGCAGCCAATTGATGTTTCTCTCTCTCCCTCTCCCTTCTTCTCTCTGAAATCAATAAAAACATATTTTAAAAGAAAAAAATTTAAAAGAAGTAGAAATGGAACAAAAGTGCAAAAGTTGTCTGTGATTTGCTGTGAAATGGATGTTTTAAGAGAGCTGACTATAAAGTTTTATGAAGGACTTAGATCTCTCAGGTCCAGGGAGATAGGAGATGAGGAACACCATGCTTGTTTCTGTGCGCAAGAAAAATATCTGCTGCCTAAATCACAGCCTCATCAATCAAAGGTTTTCGAGATCCATGGCTGACACACGCTGTATCCTCATCCCAGGGGCGAGTTTCCAGAAGTTGATTGTCCAGATTTATAGAACACAGCTTCCGAGTGGCCACTGTAGCAACCGTTACATTCTCCTGCTCCTTCCGGCTGAACCAGTGACAAGTCACATCACGAATCCTGGAGTTTATTAAGTGTCATCGTCTCCTGTTGGAAAGCTGAGGGTTGGGTGCCATCCACTCCAGTTGACTGAGATTTATGTCCTCAAATGCCAAACTCCATTTTTAATCTGTCATCAAAGCAGATGATCAGAACCAGAAATCACAAGACTTAGCACATACTTTTTCAGGGCAAAGACTAACAGCAAAACTGCAACGTATGTCACCACATTCAAAGTAAACATGATGTATTAATGAGTGGGTTTTCCGCTCACACGAATAATTATAGGGTCCCTCTTACTGAAAACAAATTACTTTTATTTCCCTTAAGAAGATTATGATTAATTGTACAAAATTACACTTGTCTTTAATTGAATAGATTTCCTGCTTTCCTCTGGATTACTGGTGTGGTATATATTATTAAACAGCTTGGGAAAACCCCAAGAAGGAAATCTTCCTCTTTAGGACTAAAGCTGGGTTGTAATAGCTACCATGAAAATACACAGTATGGTCGCCAAGTGTAATTCCTTTATTGAAATAACCTATGGCAAACTGTCTTATAGTTCTGTCTAAGTCTGTTTGGACTGTTATAACAAAATACCAAAGACTGAGTATTTTATAAACAACAAGAAAAATTGTATTTCTCACAGTTCTGGAGGCGGGAAGTCCAAGATCAAGGGGCCAGGAACTTGATCTTCAAGGTTGGATGATGACCCTCTTTCAGGTTCATAGCCAGCAACTTTTCTCTCTGTTCTCACATGGTGGAAGGGGCAAAGGAGCTCTGTGAGGGTGTCTTTTATACAAACATTAATCCTATACATGAGGAATGCACCCTCATGTTCTCAGCATGGCACCAAGGCCCCACCTCCTCATACCATCACATCAGGCATCAGAATTCCAATTTATGAATTGGGGGCATAGGGCAAGGGACACGAGCATTCAGACCATAGCAAGTTACAATTCTCACTTATCTAACATACTCATATCACCCAAATCTCACCTGCAAGGACACCAGTCTTAGAACATTTCTTAGGAAAACACAGAATGAAAGCCAAGAGGGATGGTTAGCATGTGGTGGACTAAGGATTTGTAAAGATATATCCCTCAGGCAGGGTTTCTCAACTTCAGCACTGCTTACATTTAGGCTAGTATTTTTGTTGTTGTGGCGGGCCATCCTGTTGTGTAGCATGTTTAGCAGCATTTACCCACTAGATGCCAGTAGCACCCCCCCACCCCCAGTTTAGACCCATGATATCTCCAGACATTGCCAAATGTCTCTAAAAGGCTCTAACTGGATCTCCATTCTTGATTGGAAAACTGCCCCTGGTTGAGAACCACTGCCCTAAATTATAGCACTCCTTCCTGTCCCCAAATCTAGAAGGCATTATATCCCATTCTGCTAGTGGCTCGCCAATATCTATAATCCTGTTCTAAAAGAACCAGGAAGTTCTCCTCATAATTTTTGCTCAAATCCTATGAACCTAACTTTTGTGTCATTGCTCCTTTTAGCTAATCTTGTGGCTGTAGAACAAGGACCCCACTTCTCTCACCCCCCTGCAGCTAAAAGGAGCAATGCACAAGTTAGGTGAATAGGATTTAAGCAAAAATTATGAGGAGAACTTCCTGGTTATACCCATAAAAATAAAAGGAGTATTTCCTCCCATTCTACTTTCCTGCTTCTCACTGTCTAGGTTGACAGCTAGCCATAACAGACACAGGGTTTGAAATCATCTGTTGAGGATGTCAAGGCAATAAGATCGAAGGCAGGTAGGTGCCCTAGCAGTTCAGAGCCCAGCAAGAAAAAGAAATTTCTGTCTTGCTTAAACCATGGTTATATTGGAGTCTCTGTTATAGCAACTGGCATTTGCATCTTAACTAATGCAGATCCCAACTACTGTTGCATATTCTATGCTAAGAAGGCAGCAGTTAGCATAGGAAGAGGACAGGACTTTAAGAAAGGCTCTAACTGGCTCTCCATTCTTTTTGTTGTTGTTAATCCTTACCTGAGGATATTTTTTCCATAGTTTTGTTTTTATTTTGTTTTTTTGTGGGTTTTTTTTAGAGAGAGAGTGGGAGGGGGGGTGGGGGAGAGAGAGAGAGAGAAACATCAATGTGAGAGAGACACATTGATTGGTTTGCTCCCACAGGTGCCCTGACCAGGGCCAGGGATCAAGCCTGTAACCGAGATATATGCCCTTGACAGGAATCGAGCCCAGGACCCTTCATCCACAGACCGACACTCTATCCACTGAGCCAAACCAGCTAGGGCAAGGGTGTCCACTCTTGATTGGAAAATAGTCCCTTTTGGCTCCAACACTACCACCAGGGAAACAAATATTAAGCAGGGAGGACAGAGCTTGTGATCCAGCCAACTAGACCAGCTGAATTAACACAGGTGATCAAACAAGAAGACAGTATATAAGGGTGGTCCTTTCAGGCTTAAACTGAGATTTCTGTCTGGGCAGGTGGGAGGCTGGTGGAGGCCCCTCCACAGTTGTCTATTTGCATGAGACATTTTGCCACTAAAAGGGCATGCTGAGGTGTACTTTGGGTGAGTGTCAAGAATGAGAAAGACATATCCGTGAAAAGGATTTCCAGTGTCTGGTCACCTGCCCAGCCCCACGGGCGAGGTCAGAACCAATGAAGAGTGAAGGGTGACAGGCCCAGGTGAGGAAATGGGTTCAGGAGGGGCTTCGTGAGACACAGGCACACTGTGTGACAAGGTGCACGTGGCAGGGAGGATGAGCTCTCCCCACTGTGGCAAGAAATGCAGCCCCGCTCGTGTGAGGGTTCCAGATCCTCCACGGGGACAGCAAGAGGACCAGGGCAGAGGCCTGGAGGAGGGCAGGGCCCTGTGGGCATTGTCCTACCTCACCGGGACCTGCCTGAGCAGGGTAGTACTGAGGGGGGCAGGACTTTGTTTACAAGCACAAGTGGGGTGCCTCCAGGGTCACACCCAGCAATACTTGAGGATGGGGATACTGCAAGAAGATGAGGCCATGCACTGTCAGGAGAAGCTGGCCAACGGGGACTGTTAATGCTGACTGTCCCCTGCGGCAGACAATGGGCAATGCCTGAAATAACCAGCATTCCAAGACCCTTCTCCCTTCAACACTTCAGACACAAGGGACTCAGGACAGTGTTGAGGGCAATGTGACAAAAACAGAAGACCGTTGTGATGTTCCTGGTAAAATATTTGCCTTCCTGATGCCAACACTGCCTTTTCTTCTTCTCCCTTTTCCCCAAACGAATGTCGACCTGATTCCTGAAGCAGCAGCTGCCATCAGCTTGAGCCTCTGCAACCTCTGATTGCTGGCCTTCTTGTTATAGAGGAAATAGCCCCGGGTGGGTAGCTGATGGTAGCTGGGCTTTCTCTCACCTGCAGCCATTGTTAACTGATGTGTGGCTACAGGCTGACAAGGCCCAGGGAATTTTATATTACAACACATGTTGCTGTCAGCCCTCCTGAAAGTTGTCTAAGGCTCATGTATGAGCCAAGTACCTCTTTGCACACACGTTGCTCAGTCTGTATGCAGCCTTCCTGTCTTCTTACCACGTCTTGATGTTCACTTACCGATCTGAAAAAGTTTGACGCTGGCAAGGATACAGAAAAATAATCCCTCCCATCACTGCTCATGGAATAGAAAATGGTACAGCCACTCTGGAAAAATCTGTAGTGCAAACTAAACACTCACTTTCCATACAACCTAGCAATCCTGTAGTCTTGGGCATCTATCCCAGAGAAATGCAAACTGATGTTCACACACACGTACATGAATGTTTATGGTCACTATCTATGTAATAGCAAAACCTGGAAACAACCCAAATGTCTTTCCAAGAGTGAATGGTTTAACCTGGGACATCCATACCACAGAATACTACTCGGCAGCATAAAAGAATGAACTATTGAAGTGTGCAACCTGGATGGATCTAAGGGCACTATGCTTGGTGAAAAAAGTCAATCTCAAAGGCTACCTGCTGTGTGATTCCCATTATATAACATCCATAAATGACAAAAGTGCGGAGATGGAGAACGGGTTATGGTTGCCAGGGGTGTGGGTCAGGGGATGGTGGGAGGGAGGATGCGACTGTAAAGGAGTAGAATGAAGGAGTTCCTCTGAGGTGAGGGCACAGTTCTGTTCTTAACTGTGGTGGTGGTTATACAGATTGATACCTGGGGTCAAACCCCGTAGAACTATCAACACACACAAAACTGGCAGAAAACGAAGGTCTATATCAGTGGTTCCCAATGTGGGGCACATGCCCCACAGGAAAGTAATTTGATTTTTAAGGGGGCAATTCGAAAATGAGTTATTAACAGTGAATTTTTTTTGCATTTCTTATGTTTCTAGGGGCCTCATATAGAGTATATAAATATATACTGTGATATATTTATGCATTTCAGTTCTCTATTATACATTTTGAAACTTTGCTATTTTTTTCATACCACTTCATATTATTATTTTTTTAACAGTTTTCTTAGTGATTTTTTTCCTCAGTACTTCACCTGTCCTTTTGTTCTTTTATTTTTCTCTTTCATGGATGCCATGATCTTTGGAATTTGTTTTAGCCACTGGTCTGTGGTCTAGTTCAGTGGTCGGCAAACTGCGGCTCACAAGCCACATGTGGCTCTTTGGCCCCTTGAGTGTGGCTCTTCCTAAGCCTTAGGAGTACCCTAATTAAGTTAATAACAATGTACCTATCTATATAGTTTAAGTTTAAAAAATTTGGCTCTCAAAAGAAATTTCAATCGTTGTACTGTTGATATTTGGCTCTGTTGACTAATGAGTTTGCCGGACCACTGGTCTAGTTGATGTTTACTGGTTTTGATATTATGCTATACTTATATAAGATGTCACCATCAGGGGATGATAAGTGAAGAATACAGAGAACTCTGTGCATTTATTTTACTACTTTCAGTGAGTCTATAATTATTTCTAAATAAAAAGCTTTTTTGAAATAAACTCAGCCAATAATCAGAAAAAAAGAGATAAGTGACTGTCCAAAGTATCTTTTCTGAGTGTAACTGGCAATTGTTTTCTTTAGAAGTTCTCATCTAGTTTTAAGCTAGATAAAATATTACAATTATAGAAAGAGAAAAAAGTTTGGGGTAGCGAGGAATAAAGCAGGGAATAATACACAGCCTTTGGATGGTGAGTGGTAAATAAAACAACGAAAATATTTTCAAAATTTTAGTTAGGGAGTTGAAGTTAAGAGTGTTATTCAAGCCCGGCTGGTGTGGCTCAGTGGTTGAGTGTCCACCTATGTACCAAGAGGTCATGGTTTGATTCCTGATCAGGGCACATGCCCAGGTTGCGGGTTTGATCTCAAGTAGTGGGCGTACAGGAGGCAACCGATCAATGAATCTCATCATTGATGTTTCCATCTCTCTTTACCACTCCCTTTCTCTCTGAAATCAGTAATATCTATCTATCTATCTATCTATCTATCTATCTATCTATCCATCCATCCAAATATATTTTAAAAGAGTATTATTCAAGGATGAACAATAGGTCAAAAATAAGGTAAATATAAATATGATACATATGTGAATTTTCAAATCAATTATTTTGGGAAACTCTTGATTCAGTTAACTTTTATGGACTAAAGAAAGACTCCCTGTCACCTGCCACACAATTAATCATTTTTCCCACCTCTCTGGGGGGTGGGGGGGCAGGAAGAAGAAATGAAAAAATTGCGACTATTAAGCAAATTACACAAAAACTGTATGCACCTTCCCCCAAAAGATAAATTGTATGTATTCACAATAAGCAGAACAAGAAATGCTTGCAAAATTCTACACAAACTCTCTTTGAGGAGAATAAAAGAGAAGCCATCCATTGGACCGACCCCGGTTGCCTCAGGTGAGGCAGTGAGTTATGATAGAACGTGCCTGTGACCCTTGAATGTTATCACGGCCTCAGTTTCTGTCGAGAGAGGGTAATAAAGGTGTCAGAAAAGTTTCCCTTTCAAAGTGGTCATCTGGCCATTCATAGAAATAGCTGTACATTAGGGACAAAAATCCCAAAATCAAGTGTAAGGGGGAGTCCATATTGCTGTAACTATTGAACAAATTACTCCCCCAAGCAGCTGAGACAGGTGTGGCTATTAGATGAATGTTGTATCGCATTATCTTAGGTAGAATACAGAGGGCCCTATAGAAGAACTGGCTTTAGTCGCAGGGGTTCTGAGCTTCAGACCCCTTGTTTAATAAAAGAAGTGTCCTTGGCTTTCCAGGGAAGGGAGCCATCCCTGATTTTGGCAAAGCCCTCGCATATTTAGGAATCTTCACTTTTTTTTTTTAAGTTTTATCGTTGATCTCTGGTAGTTTGCAAACATGTACAGACTTGGAAAAGATTCTGGAAGCCAATAACACAAATTGAAAAATCACAGATATTTTATCTCTGAACATAGCCCAGCCATGTCAGACACACAAAATTGTGACAAATATTGGCTGCTGAATGAATATCCAAGTACATGAAATTGAACATAAATTTTAAATTTCCACTCTCATTTGAAAACATCGGCTGGGGATGGCTGTAGCATCAAATTCAAATTTCAATGGTAATTTTCATAAAACTTGAGAAATAAAATGTGCAATTCCAGAAGAACCATCCCAATGATTTGAAATTATTTATTAGGATTAAACCTTTCTGGGAAAAGGAGAGCACCATTTGTGGGTTTTGTTTATTTGGCATTCCATCTGTAGAAGAATAGCATTTTTTTTTTAAAGCAAAAGGTTGAATTATGGCACCAATTTAAGGGCCCAAGGTATCTAACGGTTGGGAGTGACTGGATCAGAGGAAGACTGTAATTGTGGCCATAATTCATAGTGTACAAACTGGTCAATTCCTTTATCTTTAATAGTGGCTGCAGAAAATGTCAAAGCTTTTTTTTTCCCCTCTTCCGACTCATACTAGTACTTTGCTGTGTGACTCACATCCTCTAGTAACTCCTGGCTGACTTGAAAGGCTTTCTGGGACATCCATTCCCCAGGACTCAATTTTCTCTATCAGATTGTTGCAAATAAATCTCATTTTATATCTCAGCTCATAACAGCAGTGAAAATGCCTTACTGTGTCTCTGCTTTCTATTGCTGTGTTTAATGCTACAGCCAAGGAGCTGATCATCCTCCATGGGATGCAGGAGATGGGAGTGCTATTTCCCTCCCCCCACCCTTCAGTGCCCAGGAACAACCGAGCTCAGAGATGCATAGCAGTAAGGTAGTAAATCACCCCCATAATTGTCTAGATATATCTAGTCAGCTGGCTTAATGAGACGGGAAGTAGTTTGCTGGGAAAGAGGAATGACATTTTAACAAGACAACTCGGATCAAACTGTAATTTATCCTTCACAACACATTTAATTTTCCTGGAAAGCTATCAGAAGCAAAGTCGCCCTTTTGAAGATGCCAAACCCTGCTTCACCTTTTTGAGTCACTTAATCAAATCAACAGAGGCACACATTTTTTTAAAATACCAGAAAACATATGTTAGCAAAGTGCTGCCTATCGTCCTCATTTTGGGTGGCTCTGTGGCATTTGACATTTAAACTGTTCCCTTTGAAAAGACAGTAGTTCAGTTTTTCATTCTGCAAGACTTGGCAAATCCCACACTGGCACGTCCACATTCTTCGCTGAGGAAATGGATGGGACTCAAGCTCTCCCTTTACCACCTCCAAACCTCATTAGATATTCTCAAACCTAAGCTGGCCCAGCACCCCGGAATCCATGTGGGGCTACGTTCAGATTTAGAAACAATTTAAAGGCTTCTCAGGAGATTGTCAGTGCTGTGGGTTCTATGGGCACATCTGGGGGATTAGATGACCGTATTCACCCTAAAGGGGAAGTGTAGAAAAAAACCCCATACCAGCTTTGTATTGATATCTTTCCGACCTCAATGTAGATTAGGGCTAAATTTTGATTTCTGAGAGACGGGGAAAGAGATAGAATCATCAATGAGAGAGAAACATCAATGGGCTGCCTCCTGCACACCCCCTACTGGGGATCGGGCCACAACCCAGGCATGTGCTCTGACCTGGAATCAACCAGCAACCTCCTGGTGCATGGGAGGATGCTCAACCACTGAACCACACTGCCCAGGCAGGACTCAAATGTTTTTTTAAATGGGAAATCACACATGCTTATCGTAGCACAGAGAGGCTAAATATTTGCCCAGAGATGCACAGCTGTCTCTGTTAGGGCCAGGATATGAAACAGGCAGGCTGGCTCCAGAGCACCCACCTATACCCACGCCTGCACCGTGCCTCTATAGGTGTGTGGGTATACAGCACAGAATTTGGAGGTTTTCAAAAACGAAAGTGGGATAATACTGTGCCCACTATTCTGACATTTAAAAATCATTTTGAGGGTTAAGGGGGAGTAACTGCTTAATGGGTACGGGGTTTCTTTGGGAGTGATGAAAATATTCTGGGACTAAACAGGTGATGGCTGGGTGACGCGGTGACTGTCTTAAATGCCACGCAGTTGCACACTTTAAAATGATTTAGGGTTAATTTTATGGTATGTGAATTTTACATCAATTAAAAAAACATCAGTTCTCAGTATCTTGGAAGTATTCCCATTCAGCTGTATACTAACCCATGTAACCATTACCCTATTTGTGGGCGACTAGGTTGTTTTCAACTTTTTGCTATTACAAATCATACTTCAATAAAACCTCCTTGCTCGTCCATATTTACACATGTGTTTTTTCTATAGGGCAGATTCCTGGGAGTATAATTATTGAGTTGGAAGATGTGCCCCTTTCAAGTTCTGACAGATACTACCAAAAATCCCTCCAAAAAGATGTGTTGAGGCAAACACTTCAATGAGAATGGCCACTGGAAGTAGACTCCTATGTTGCAAAGCAATCCTCTCTTCTTCAGGTAGGAGTCTGATGCACTGTGTGTTGATCTCTGCAGCCACATACGTAGTAAAATATAGCATATCCTCTTTAATTGACTTTGCTTTACTCTGAAGTCAGACCTCAGATAGGACCCCCTGTGGCTCCTGTGCCCTACCATGGACTTACAGGCTTCCAGATCCTACATCCACTCATTCTATCTGTGTTCCACTCTTAGTGATCAACTATATATATATATACATTTCTACCTAACATCTTGCCATGTTTAGTCTATGCTGAAGCCCCTCTGAGGTCTGTCTGGTTGGCCTGTCTATCTATCTATCATCTATGTATTTATTTTTCTATCATCTGTTTGTCTGTCTATCTACCTGTCTGTCTCCTCTTCCTCTCAGGCCTCATCCTCTATTAGACAAAGGCGCCTGACTCTGGCCTCTGAAAGCTGGACCATGACCTTGTCAAACCTCAGGAGCCACTGCGCCTCCCAGGGGGACTTATTGAGGCAATTTCCTCAAAGAGGAGTCTCCCCCTAAGAGGAATTTTCACATCAGCTGCTAAAAATATGCAGTATTCTGCACCTCCTGCCAAAATGTGTCAAGTCTTTTACCCTGAAGGAAGAGTGTACTGACTCCTCCTTGTTGGGTAAGTATTCACCCTCCTATTCTAATTCCTTTTCCCACACCCCCTCCACTCAAGAGGGGATGTCTATTTCTCTGGCTCCTTACACTCTTGACCCTTCATTAACTCTCTGTCAGATTGTCCTTCATCGGGTTAATAACACCCACACGGCATAAACACATCGAATCGTTTCAGCAGGTAAAATGAGAAAATTGTTCTCCTGTGCCACCTTCCCTTGTGCTCCCCGTTTTCTCTAAATGCCTAACAACACCCACTCCGAAGATCACATTTCATTCTTCTTAGGCATCTAGAAGATTAAGGCCTACTCACCTTCTCTGCCCCCCCTCCCCAACTTTGTCCTAAGAATAACGTTAGTAAAGGAACAGAAAAAAATAGCCTCTCCATCGCCCACTTTAGGAAATATAGTATCTTAGCTCTTGCCTTTTCTCAATAGAAGTGGGATTTTTTTTTAATAGAAAGCATCCCAGGAGGTACATCTGTGGCAGAGTCTTTCAAAAGTGGTGTCTTCCAAGAATCCAATTATTCAGACTCCCTATGACTTGAAATCTTTAATTCTCAAAGACTTGGGTTTACCCTGCAGGGGCAAGCATCCAAAAAATGAAAGGCTGGACGGAGTGAGCAGTTTCCTAAGGGACAGGAGACACCTGCTACATTCGAATCCCCAGAAGCACAAAGGCTGTCCTCTCATTATCTGAACTAATTGTTCCAAGGCCCAGAGAGACCCTCCCTATAATCAATTTCTGCAGAGACTTCATTTCTTGGCAAGAACAGCCTTTCCTTTTATTTTATTTTTTTCTGGTGAGCTTAACCCATTTAATACCATCTAATTCTTTAATGAGGCTCTGTTTTCCATATAGACTCCCACATTTAAAAAATATTGTCCACTTCTCTTTTAATTGATTTGAGAGAGAGAGAGAGAGAGAGAGAGAGAGAGAGAGAAGAGAGAGCGCGCGCTGTTGTTCCACTTATTTATGCATTCATTGGTTGCTTCTTGTATGTGCCCTGACCAGGGATCGAACCTACAACCTTGACTTATCAGGACAATGCTCCAACCAACTGAGCTACCTGGTCATGGCAAAAATATAGTCCACTTCTGTTCCATAAGCCTTGACAAGATCGGTTTGCTTAACTTGAGCTGTATCTACACCATATCAAAAACAAAATGAACAAACAACAGCAGTTGAGTTGATCAGCAACCAGACAATGACTTCAGCTGATAGATTTACTGACTTACATAGCGACTTGGTCAACATGATTAGTTGCTTTCTTTAAAACGATCAAACCATATCAATAGGCACATTTCAGAAACAATTCTAAGAATTTCTGTGTTCTTATCTTTTAAAAGTTAGCACACATAAGGACATAAAGTTCCTCTGAATTTGGTGGGAGCACAGGGTGGTGGTGGGGGGAAGGGAAGGAGAGGGGGTGCGGAGATTCCGCCAACTCCTGGTGAATGTCATATGGCTGAGAGTTGTGCAAAAATGCAATGTCACCCTGAACCAAGAAACTCATCAAAGAAGTACTGATAGCTTAATACTGCAGGAAAGAATCTCTGGAAATAGAAATATCTGGGATCCAGAGGAATGAATTTTTAGTTTAAATTGTTGAGAATTCTGGACTCATATCTATGAATTTCGAACGGATCCAACTTCCATATTTTATAAATGGCAAAGGCTAATGGTTGATCTCTCAATATGGTCTCTGAGAGCCTTCTCGATAGTCTGCAGTGTGCCCCTTGAATGAAAATCTAATTATAAACTGCCATTCTGGGCAGCAGGTGGGGTCCTGTATCAACTAGTAACAAGGTTTCTTCTTTGCAGTTTAAAATATTTTATTCCAAGGGTATTGTTCTTTATTCCAAAAGAACTGTAATTTAGATGATTTTTTCCTCAGTCCAGCTCTGATCTCTGGCTGTCCCAAACCCTTTCCCTCATATGCTACAACTTTCAGGGAAGGGCAGTTGCTTCAATGTCAATGGCTGAAATGGAATGTCCTTGCCTCCTCCCATCCTTCCAGCCTTACTATTTCCTGACCCCAAAACCAAGATGTACTCACACATGTACACACACACACACACACACACACACACACACCCCTACCTCATTAATTTAATTTTTGAAAGTTGTTACCTTCTTCTTCATAGCCTTCTGTTAATTTCTCCCCTTATGGTGAATTTTCAGACATAAACAATTATCAGAGTAGCTGAGTAGGGGAGAGACCTAAAAATGTGTTGGATGGGATGGCATCTGAACCTTTAAAGAGCCTTTTCAGAACACACACACACACATCCATCTGGACCTCAGTTTCCCCTCCTGCAAAATGAGGGCGGCTGTACCTGCCAGTGGTTTGAGAAGGACGAAAAGGAGAGTGTTTTCAAAGTCTCTTTAAGCCTCGGCATACATGGTGCCAGCAGAGAGCTAAGTATCTTTTTCCTTCGGGCAGAATAATTAAAACAAATTCTCTGGAGTCCCATCTCCATGCATGTCTCTCAAATTGATCATGCAGTGATTTTTAAGAACAGAGCAGCTCTGTGCCATTTATTTATAATCGTCTTTTCATTGTTACCGTGGGGCATTCAAACACATCACCTTTGGGCTCTGGGGAACCGCTCACATTCATTAGGGGAAGGAAACAGTCTTTCTTTCAAACAGGCAATTTGATTGCTTCAGGAAGAGTCTGTAATTACTGGAGCGCTGGGATATGATATTGTTAATAAGATGATGACACCAGCCTTGCTCCGAATCAGAGGGGGTTCGGCCTCTTCTTCCAGAGACTGTAATTAAAAGGGGTGGCGCTGGTTCCCTGTGCCCCGTGACAGGGCTGGCACCAGACTGGAGACACCAGGGCAGAGGCGCTTCCTCCCACTCCTGTCCTTTGTGGAGTTGGTGGCCCAAGTAGAGCAGACATTGCACAGAGAGGTTTTCCCTGAAGCACAGAGTGACCCCCTGCTTATCTATACAGCGAGGAGGTCTTACAGCCACATTCAAAATGGCATAAGATCATTACCCGTGGGCATCCGACAAGCTTTTAGAATTTTACCCTTCACACCCAGGGGCTACATCAGATTCTAACTGGAGAGGACAAATTCAGAGTTACTACTTCAAATTCAACAGAAACAAATGCGTGTCCTATGAGCAGTGGGTGATCTAGTCTCTTGGCCTTTGTTTTATCAATCCTTTCAATCATTTGTTCATTCAACCAGTTAACCCGACAAACATGCCTTCATTTCCTGTACTAGTCCAGGTGGAGTGCTTGGATCTGGGACAAAGTAGTCCTCCTCTAGCCTGTTCCCCACTCTGTGCTTCCTGTCATGCTATTCAGGTTGTTAGCCTTTCTCTTTTGTTTGTTCTTGCTTTTCACATTTACATTTAAAGTCTGTTGCCATGTTCCCCCTACTTGTTGCCTAGCCTTATAAAGTTACTAGCTGTAAACAAAAAGGGACATTAGACTGGCATAAGAAAGCCTCCTTTTGCCTACCATTAAAAACACCAGAAACAGCCCCTGCAGGTATGGCTCAGTCAGTTGGAGCATTGTCTCATGGACCGAAGGGTCTCGGTTCAATTCCTGGTCAGGGCACATACCCAAGTTGCAGGCTCGATCCCCAGTAGGGGGCGTGCAGGAGGCAGCTGATGAATGATTCTCTCTCATCATTGATGTTTCTATCTTTCTCTCCCTCTCTGAAACCAATAAAAATATATTTAAAAATATATATCCTCAGGTGAGGGTTAAAAAACAAAACAGAAGCAATATCAAACAAAGTGAGTTTGGAGGCATTCTACATAGAACTAAGCCTGGAGAGCAGTTTCACTTGGTTCTACGCAGTGGAATTTGTTTTAGTGAAGGACAGTGCAAATAACCTATAGGGGCAATTCAGCTGTGGCTATTGGAGGACATGTTTTCATTTTAGCAAAGATCTGCTGGAGTGTGAGGATTTGGAATTGTTTTGTGAAGAGCAGATTCTTTAGTGGGTACCTCAGGGAAACTCTTTTCTATTAGGAAAAAAAAAATCAATTTGGGACTGGACAGAGAGCTTGCCGAGCTTGCAGGACTGCCGTGGAGGCCCTTTGTATTTAAAGCAGATGTGTCTGGGGCCCTTCTGGGTGCTCTTAAATTGCCTCCACTTCGGTGACAATGGATTCGCACTATCTACTTGGACCTTGCTGACCCTCGCGGCCAGAGGCAGTCCCTGGGGAGACAGTGGGCAAGGTTTTGAAGGGCAGCACAATGTGCCACCCCTAAGATATGCAGCTCGGATCTATTGATTATTTTGAGCTGCAGCCATCTGAAAAACAGCAAATGCAGGAAGAGGCTTACCTGCTGAAAGACAGATCCTCCAAAAGGAACTCCATTGTCATCAATTCCCTCCCAGGAGTTTTGTCAGCCAGGAAAGATGGTCACAGAAGAGATTAGAAGTGGACACCACAACAAGATGGATTTTGTCACAAATGCCTCCCGTCTATTCTTCTAAGGGCCCATTCACTTTTCCTAAAAATCATTTACTCTCCCCTGAGAATCCAACATCTCCTCACCCCTTTCATTATTATGATGCTACTTAATTGTGAATTTTAAATCACCTTGGGGAGTTACTCATTTTTCCCTGGGCATCTCCCCTGTGTATATGAGCTAAACATGTTAATAAACTTCTGTTTCTTTTTTCTTGTTAATTTTTATTACAGGAGTCTCCTCTAAGAACTCAGAAAGGTAGACAGAAAATTACCTTACCTCCCCTACAGTTTAAAGTTAGGTTAGCTAGACTCTTGGTGGCAAGTGACAAATACCAACTGAACTTGCCTTAAGCACCAAGGGGGAATGTGGTATAAGGATACTACAGCACGCCAAGGAACTAAGGGCAGGAGCGTAGCCCATGGACATGCACAGCAGTGTGGTGACTGAGGGTGTGGGGGGCAGTGGGGCAGGGGTGGTGGTGGTGGTGGAAGATGGCTTAGAGGAGATACATGGTGATGGGAAAAATAAAATAAAATGAATAAATGAATAGCAACCACATTCCCAAGGTGTACTCTTGGACTGCCTCTCCAGTGCTTTTTTTTTTTTTTTTTTTGTTTTTTTTTTATATTTTATTGATTTTTTACAGAGAGGAAGGGAGAGAGATAGAGAGTCAGAAACATCGATGAGAGAGAGACATCGAT
>NW_006283151.1:28027-33662 GCF_000327345.1 Myotis davidii
CTGGCTGGCTGGCTCTCCATACCTACTTCTGGGAGAGAATGTGATCAGCCCTGCTTGAGTCAAGTGCTCACCTCTTGTTCAGTCATCTGAGGCCAGCGAGCTCGCATCACACAGGCAGACTCTCCTGGAGCCCACCTACATGGACCAGGAGTATTTCTCAGAGAAGATGGGAGGCTTGAGGCTGAAATAATAAGTTTTGGAAAAGATACATCCCCCAAAGTATCTCCAGGGTGGACACCAAATTCTGGAAACATAGATAAATGCATAATGAGTGGTTTATTAATATTACATGAAAAAGTAATATTTGGGCTTTCAGACTCAGTGGCCACCTTGCACTACAAGGGCTGGAGCCTATTGCCCTAGAATAAAGGGAAGTGACAGGGCATGACTCCATAATGCTGTCATTAGCCTGGCCGTCCATTTATCTGAGTTAACCAGTCATAAATGCCCATGTGGGTCATGGAAACAGATTCATACATAATAAAGAGATAATTACTTCAGCTTTCCAATTGCAACCAAATATCCTCTAGTTACAGAGAATGCTTAGCAGGCTAATTAGTAGCATTCATTACTCTCCCCTTAGTCCCCCAAGAATGATTCATGCTAAACCCTAAGTAATCCAAATCCTAGGGCTCAACATTCCAGTGATCTGTCCCTGGCTCATATGTTGATTTACTATTCCCTCTGTTAGACTTTCAGCAGCTGTAGGCTCATGCACATGTAAAATAAATAATAAATAAATAAAATGTGGTCTCTCTAGCATGGCCGCTTCAGTAGAGCTGGACAGCTTATCTGTCAGCTAAGGGCCTCTGAGGCATGTGTTGAGAGGGGAGGTGGAGGGGGGAAAGAGGAAAGATTAAGAGAGGAAAAGAAAGAGAAAGAGAAAGAACAAGAGAGAAGCTGTATTACCTTTTCTGACCTGGCATTGGCATCATGTTTGCTGTATTCTGTTTGTTGTAAGCAATGAGCTAAAGCTAATCCATAACTAAGGAAAGGGGAATTAGACTTTTCCTTCTGATGGGAAGAGGTCAAAGAAGTTGTGGACATATTTTTAAATTACTGTAAGAAGTCTATTTTTCTTCCACAAGAGGAAGTACAGAGAGAAATATCCCAAGGCTATTGCAGTGGATCAATAGTGTTATCAAGAACCCAGGCTCTGCCCTAACTGGTTTGGCTCAATGGATAGAGCATCCGCCTGCGGACAGAAGGGTCCCAGGTTCGATTGTGGTCAAGGGCATGTACCTTGGTTGCAGGCACATCTCCAGTAGGGGGTGTGCAGGAGGCAGCTGATCGATGTTTCTCTCTCATGGATGTTTCTAACTCTCTATTCCTCTCCCTTTCTCTCTGTAAAAATTCAATAAAATATATATTTTTTAAAAAAAGAACCCAGGCTCTTTCCACCTTTCTTCTCAACATCTTTAAGGGCTTGGCTTCTCGTGTTATCTATATACTAGAGGCCTGGTGCACGGGATTCATGCACTGGTGGGGGGCGTGGCCTGCGGGGATCAGCCCTCTGTGGGAGCACACTCATCCCGGTGAGCCGAATGGCTGCAGCAGGAGCAGCTGCTCATCCCGGTCAGCCGAGCAGCTGTGGACCTGCCCTCTGTGGGAGCACACTGACCACTAGGGGGCAACTCCTGCATTGAGTGTCTGCTCCCTGGTGCTCAGTGCGCGTCATAGAGACTGGTTGTTCTGGTCGTTCTGCTGTTTGGTCGATTTGCATATTAGGCTTTTATTATAGAGGATATAAAAGGTTAAGTGTCTATCTGACTGTCTGGTAGCTATGATATGCATTGACCACCAGGGGGCAGACACTCAACACAGGAGCTGCCATGACGTGCACTGACCATTTAAAAATAAATGGTACCACAGACCTGACCCACAAAGCAACTCTCGGCTTCCCCCAAGTGGGACACAGGCCCTGCCACCACCCCAGAGTGACACCCCACCAAATCACAGCCAATGCTCCAAGACCCCATGGCGCAAAATGCAGCCGACAGCCCATCCTAGCCCGAAACAGTCGCTGTGGGCACCAGGTAATGATGTCACATAGCAACCCCCAGCTTCCTCTCCCTAGCGACTAGCCTCCTTGGAGTTTCTCCAGCCCAGGAACCCGACTTGCTTTATAGCCAGGTGCAAACATTTTACAGTTTAACCAAATGTTTGTGATGCATTTTCCCATGCGTCATCTCATTTGATCCTCACAGAAGTCCTGCAGTAGGTGGATAGGAGACTCGGTAGAATCCCATTTTCTTTTCATTAGCAAGACGCAAATAGTGATATTAAAATATTTCTTCTAATTAATTTCCTTTCAGTGTGCATGAATCCGTGCACCAGGACACTCGCATATTCATACAGTGACTGCTGCATCTACAGACCTCACAGCTGTATTCTAGGCAGGTGAAGGGAGAATGCCATTTGTCCCCCAACCCCAAATACCTAACTTGCCTGAGCAGGAAAGTAAAAGCTTTCTTCTACGCCATCCAGCTGACTTCTTCCTTGATTTATTGTCTGAAGTTGTGTTACACAGATCTCTGTCAGGAGCTCAGGTGAGCCGGGAGAGAGAGCTGAGCTGGCAGGTGTTGGAGCTGCTAATTCAAGCAACAGTGAGCCAAAAGGAAAGCAACAGGGAAGCCTTAAATCACTTAGTGCAACAGTATAAGCAGGAGGTTAACCTGCGAAAGCGCCTATGCCCCCAGTTTCATTTCCCCCCATGGACTGTACTCCCACATTCCTGGAGGACAGGGTGGACCAGCATGGACCTGGGTTGTCTTATTCTTGAGGGAGCCCTGAGCAGAAGATTCCTGCAGTTTTATGGACCCATGGGGATGGAGGAGTTTAAGGAGCAGGGCTAAGAGTGGAAAAATACTGAATCAGAGGAAAAAAATGTCTTCAAGGTTCCCCGGTGAGGAGACCCTCCAATGGAGGCACCTGGGCTTGGAATGCAACTATATGTAAGAGCATGGCAGGCCAGGGGTCCCTGAGTCCCTGATGGCAATGCCCCTTAGAGATCACAACACACCAGCTGTGAAGGGGTCTGGTGTCTGCAGACAGCTTTCTCCTTGGAGGTCTGCCAGGTAAAGCCTTTGGAAGGAATCGCCTGCAGTCAGACCTGAAAAAATTCAGCAGAAGTTTTCAATCAGATTCCTCAGGCTTCAACTAGCTGCAAGAGAAGTTGGGAAGCTAAAAAACCTTTATGGAGAAAAACCTATAAACATTTAAAAGTCCCTTAAGAAAGAGAGAGAGAGAGAGAAGCTGTAAAGTTGAGGATTTTTCTTTCTAGCCTCTACAATAAAAGAAACAAGGGCAAAGGTGACCAGGAATGTGTGTTGATGAACAGTTTGACATTACCTATTAAGAAGCATACATTCCTGAAAAGAGTGCTCAATTTCATTACAGATAATTGGATGTTTGATGAGTTGGCTGCAAATTTTTAAAACATATTATAATGAGTATATGTAATAGATACCAAGTGTTAGGTCACTGAAGGAGGAACTCACGAGGCCAGAGTGATGAGGGATTACGAATTTATTCGATCAATCATCAGCACACCAGGTGGCTGAGCTTGGATGGCTCCAGCTCCCAATGAGGGGCGTCAGTGGCTTTTAAAGGACCTTTGGCGGGCTTTTCCTGGGCAGAGACTTCTTTATGCATACCCGGAGGGGAGAGAATGGAATGTGGTCACCACAAGTGAAATGTGGTCTTCAGCAAAGGCAATGTCCATAGTGAAATGGCCTGAAAAGCCAGTTCCCGGGGGAGGGGATCAGTTCAATTGCTCAATCAAACTTAACACCAACGAGGAGGAAGAAAGAAAATGAGTTTGAAGAGAGAAAAGTTGGGGGTGGGGATGGTAAAGAAAGAAATGAGAGGAATGGGTAGGGACGAAGATGGATCCTCTGAAGCTGAGGATAGGCAGGGAGGAGGTCAGTGGCCTGGGAGTTCAGTGCCTCAAACTAAAGTTACAGTGGGGCCTTGACTTAAGAGTTTAATTCATTCCGAGACCGAGCACCAATTAGTCGGGACACTCGTAAGTCAAGGCCCCACTGTACATTGGTGTTGGTTTCATTTGACATGTTCAGTGTGACAGGTCCTCTTATGCCCTATCCCTTCAGCTTGTCTCACAGCATCACAAAATAGTTTTGGCCTGGTTTGGGCAGTAGCATGATGATAACTCCCTTGTCAGAATAAAACATTTATAAGCCAAAGTGAATCTGACGGTTTTCCAGGCTCCCCTTCAAGCAGAAAGTTCTGAAAATGAATGCACCCTAACTCCGTATGTTTATTTACCATCCCCTCTGTTAGGCTTTCAGCAGCTCTAGAATCATGCTCATGTAAATAAAAGAAAAAGAAAGAAAGAAAGAAAGAGAAAGAAAGGAAGGAAGGAAGGAAGGAAGGAAGGAAGGAAGGAAGGAAGGAAGGAAGGAAGGAAGAAAAAGTGTTCCTGTTAAATTCCTTTTGATAACACTTTTTTTCTGCAGAAGTTGGATATGAATTAGCAATGACTTGCAGCCAATTAAAATTCATGGTGAGCTATTCTGTGAGCTGTGGGTCAGAAATGCATTTCCTATAAACCTTAAGAGAGTATCTCTCAGGGGTTTCCTTGGGGTGAGAAAACTTCATATCCTGCTCTCTGGTTCTCATTCCGTGTACAGGGTGATGACCCGCTGTGGTCCAGAGGTATTGTTTGTGAAACCTCGGAGACAACTCTTAATTCCCTGCTCAGTTATTTCTCTGAAACGTGGAGAGAAGATCTGTGGCCACAGCTGCCAGTAAGTGATTCTCAGCTGCAATTCTATGTAAGTTGTAGATCAAGAAGAGACAGGAAGAGAGGGTTGGAGCAGAGCTGTCTGTTTTCCACAGTTCTGAGATCTGATCATCCCACGGAACTGAGAAAGGAGAGAAGGATACCATTCCAGGTGTGCAGCTTGAAAAACATGCTAAAGTTGAGGTGTCTTCTTTTCCATGAGTCAGGACACAATTGTATGGTATAGGATCTGTAAATGAACCTATACGGAGGAAAAATCTATTTCACAAATGTTTAAAACTTCCTGTTCCAGCAGGACTAGAAAACTCTCAAATTCCCAGTAGTTGACAAATCTTTTTTGTTGATGGTGAGTCCACTGAGAAAAAAATCTTTGACCTTAAGTCATTATAAGGATTTAGTACATATATGCAACATTTCAAAATATATATATATATACACATTTTAGAGAGGGAGGGAGAGGGAGAGAGAGATATTTGTTCTCTAACGTTAGGGTCCAGCTTCCTCTGATTCTGTTCCCATAAGGCCAAATATGACTGAACCACAGCTAATGAATGTTTCTGTGACTGTTCCAGTCATTAGCAGAGACTGGCTGGCTGGCTCTCCATTCCTACTTCTGGGAGAGAATGTGATCGGCCCTGCTTGACTCAAGTGCTCACCTCTTGTTCAGTCATCTGAGGCCAGCGAGCTCGCATCACACAGGCAGAGTCTCCTGGAGCCCACCTACAAGGACCAGGAGTATTTCTCAGAGAAGATGGGAGGATTGAGGCTGAAATAAGTTTTGGAAAAGATACATCCCCCAAAGTATCTCCAGGGTGGACACCAAATTCTGGAAACATAGATAAATGCATAATGAGTGGTTTATTAATATTA
>NW_006283151.1:38011-54757 GCF_000327345.1 Myotis davidii
GGGTATTTAATCTATGTTTAAAGATTTTTGCCCTGGCCTCCCTGATGATAAAACAAATGCAAACAAAGTAGATGAGAATTTTAAGGTTGGAGAGCTGACAATTAAAAAAAATTTTATATACACATTTTAGAGAGGGAGGGAGAGGGAGAGAGAGATAAAAACATTAATGATGAGAGAGAATCATTGATCGGCTGCCTTCTGCATGCCCCACACTGGGCATGTGTCCTGACCAGGAATCAAACTGTGACCTTCTGGTTCACAGGTTGACACTCAACCACTGAGCCACACCAGCTGGGATGCAACATGTCTTTTTATGTTTCTGAATTTATATAAGAGCAAGCACATTCCAACATGGAACACCTGTGAAGACAATATCCCAGGGGTGGGCAAACTTTTTGACTCGAGGGCCACAATGGGTTCCTAAACTGGACCAGAGGGCCGGAACAAAAGCATGGATGGAGTGTTTGTGTGAACTAATATAAATTCAAGGTAAACATCATTACATAAAAGGGTACGGTCTTTATTTTCAATAGTTTTATTCATTTCAAACGGGCTCCACGGCTGCAATATACCATTTTAGATACTATGCTGTCAAAGGGACAGAAGAAAAAGATTTATATAAAAACTAGTGTCCCATTGCACAAAGATTTGTGCAATAGGCGTTCCTTCCCCTGGCTGCCAGCACTGGTTTTCCTCCAGCACCTGGGACCCAGACCTTTGGTCCGGCTGCAGCAGCGAGGCTTGGTTTCTCCACTCCGGCTGCTCCCAGCCCTTCCTTTTTTTTTCCAGCTCCTTGAGTGGAGCCCAGGGCAGGCTGGAGGCCTGGACCGCCCCCAGTGACCCAGGCCCCCAGCCACTCCTTGAGCAGAGTACAGGGACCACGGGAAGCTTGGCTTCCTCCGTTGCCGAGAGCAACCCAAGCCTCCTGCTGGCTCCAGCTCCGTAGTCACTGCCATCTTCAATCATCTTCAGTCTTCATTCTGCACCTGTGTATGCAAATTAACTGCCATCTTTGTTGGGTTAATTTGCATAGTCGCTCTGATTGGCTGGTGGGTGTAGCAGAGTGGCGGGGTGATGGTTAATTTGCATGTTTCTCTTATATTAGTGTAGATCAGTGGTTCTCAGCCTGTAGGTCGCGACCCCTTTGGCGGTCGAATGACCCTTTCACAGGGGTCGCCTAAGACCATCCTGCATATCAGATATTTACATTATGATTCATGCCAGTAGCAACATTACAGTTATGAAGTAGCAACGAAAATAATTTTATGGTTGGGTCACAACATGAGGAACTGTATTTAAAAGGCCAGAAGGTTGAGAACCACTGGTGTAGATAAATGCAGCGTGGCCCATGTGGCTCAATGGTTGAGGGTCAATTTATGAACCAGGAGGTCATGGTTCGATTTCCAGTCAGGGCACATGTCTGGGTTGTGGGCTCAATCCCTAGTAGGGGGCATGTAGGAGGCAGCCAGTCAATGATTCTCTCTCATCATTGATGTTTCTATCTCTTTCTCCTTCTCCCTTCCTCACTCTGAAATTAATAAAAACATATTTTAAAAATTTTAAAAAAATAAGTGCAAATATAACTAGTTAGCCAAGAGGGCAAAGGCAGGAGAGACTTAGTAACCTGATCTTCACAGTTGCTAAAAAGCTGACAAGGGAAATATGAGTTTTAACTAGCTGCCAAGCAATTGGTTATTTATGTGTGACACACACAAAAACAAGGGAAACCCTAATTTTCTCCTTGTCAGTTTTAAACATAGAGGCTGTCAATTCAGTAAGTGAAGCTACTAAACGTATTACAGAAGGGCACCATCCTACCAACATTGAGTCTCAAGGTGACATCAAGTGCAAGACCACTGTGCCATTACCCTCCAGTCACATTTCACCCAGCCCCAGCCCCAGCCCTGTTAGGAGTATCCCTTTTTTTGGGTAGCACCATGCTTCTGGCCTAGGCCATAGCCCTGCATTTTCAGGAAAGGAGATGTGGGAGGATATCAACTCTTGAACAAGTAGTCATTATGGACTTACCCACCTGGGCTACTGTGACTGCCTGAAGAAATTAATGAGATTCTTTAGTCACTTGTAATTTTTCCAGTCACTTGCCTGGTGCTAATTGGTCTCAAGCCAGTTTGACAACAAATGTTAAGCAGTGGGTTCACACCAGGTGCTGGGTCTCTGTGTCATGTACCATGATTTCAAATAGGATTTGTAAAGTGTTGTCAAACCATTGGCAATCCAGTAATAGTCCCAGAAAGTCCCAGAAAACCTTTGGGTGCTTAGGAAAGGTGATAGGCAATAATTCATTGAATAAGTATTTATTGAGTATCACCTGCTCTCAAGGAACTTACGTTCTAGTAGGAGGAGATGGGTAATAACATGTAATCAAATAATTAAGATGAACCGCTTGAAGTTTGTGCTACAAAGAATATGAAATGTGCTAATGGGGTAAGAGCCTCTGTGCGGAAGAGATAAGGAGCTACTTAAGGTGGGGTGGTGAGGAAAGATCTCTCTTAGAAGACATTTAAACTGAACCCTGAATAATGAAGAGCAGGGTAAGGAAAGAAAAGGTGAGGAGAGTTTTCAGGTCAATTCCAAGGCCAGAATAAGCTTCTAGAGCAGTGATGGCGAACCTATGACACACATGTCAGAGATGACACGCGAACTCATTTTTTTGGTTGATTTTTCTTTGTTAAATGGCATTTAAATATATAAAATAAATATCAAAAATATAAATCTTGGTCTTACTATGGTTGCAAATATCAAAAAATTTCTATATGTGACACGGCACCAGAGTTAAGTTAGGGTTTTTCAATATGCTGACACGCTGAGCTCAAAAGGTTCGCCATCACTCTTATAGAGAAATCAGCGATGTAAGGGGAAGCCAGGCCCTGAGGCAGTGCAGCTCCTAAGGAGATGGGATTTTATACTATTGCAACAGGAAGTCATTGGAGTATTGTCAGCCAGGCTGTGGTAAGATACTTTGCCCACTGTGAGGAAGAAAGATTGCAGAGCAAGAGTGGAAGCAAGGATTCCTGTTAGGAGGCTTTGCAGCGGTCCAGGTAAGCTATGCAACCCTTCCTCACAAATGAATGGCGGTCACACTGGAATTCTGGTTGAGCCTTACATGAGTCGAATGCCTAGTGTGTGTTTGGATGATTTTCAATCCATTACATTATATCCTTAGACTGTGGAGTTCCTCTGACCCAGAGTTGAAAATTCCTGAGGAATTTACTCTGATCTATCTGCATGTATCCCTTTGAAAACAACAGCAGGCATTTGAAGAAAGATCTGACTAGGGCTCATATCTGAGGCCATGAAATAGACAAGACTTCACTGATAAAAATGTAGCTCATATCCTTATTCATGGTTGTATCCCTAGTAGCCAGCACAGAGGTTGACACGTAAATATTTATTGAAGGATTTATTATATTAGTCTAGTAAAAGCTCCAGAAATGCCACAAGTAAACATTAGTCATATAGCCCCTCAATCAGCTGAGCTAAGTAGCCTTGGGTACTAGCCCTGGCATTCGGAGACTGTGTTTGTGGAAGGGTGAGATGGACCCACATGTGCTCCACCTGGCATGCCAGCACCCAAGGCTTATTGCTGCTCAGAGCTCCTGAACTCCTGACCATACAGACAATTCTCTCTCTAGCCTGTCCCTCTGCCCCCCAAACCCTCCTCCTTCAGGAAGGCCCTGCATCCCAGCATCTCATTCCCACACGGCACCCTCCCTGTGGGCACCAGCCCCTCATCCTGCTTCTCAGCCGCCTTCCCCTCTGCCCTACTTCCCACCCTGCACCAAAAACACGGGAGCCTTTTGTGGGAGCAATCAAGCCCTAAATCACTATTTATATTTCTCAGAGTAAACTTAGGACTGAGAAAAGATTCTGGAATGACTGCTCTGGGGACGAAAGCCCATCTGGAAACATGAATAATGTGAAATGTATCCCTCCATGGATCCCCCACAAGACCAATTACAATATCATCCTTCCCGGGAATTCCTGCCAATTTTTTATGGGGTCACCAGAAAGTTATATCTGAAGTGAACACTGCAGAGGCTTATTCAGGGGGTCGTTAACTGGCGAGGTGAGGCATGTGGAAGGAAACGACAGGAAACAGTGATCCTCCACAGATGGAAATGTGTGCGAGTGTGGCTCTTTCCCTCAGGAAGTGGAAGGGATTTCTTCACTCATCCACAGATATTCCTTGGGTGACTACTGTGTGCCCGGCACTCTCCTAGGCGCTGGAGAGAGAGCAATGAACACCACTAACAGCCCCTTAGGGGCTGACATTTTAGTGGCGTGGGAAGTTGGGCCATAAAAGCCTTTTTGTTTGGTTTTGTTTTGTTTTGAGTGATGTTATTTATTGACATCACTGTAAAACAAGCTAACTCATAGACGGAGAGCAGTCAGACAGTTCTGGTGCAGGCTGTTGGAGGTGGAGGAGTGGAGAGTTTGAGCAAAAGAGGAAAAAAAGAGAGAGAGAGAAAGAGAATTCATGGACATGGACCACATGTGGTGACTGTGGGAGGGAGGTGAAAGAGGGCATAGAGGGGATACATGGTGATGGGAAAAAATAACATTAGCCAGGCCGGAGTGGCTCCATGGTTGAGCATCGACCTATGAACCAGGAGGTCATGGTTCAATTCCTGGTCAGGGCACATGCCCAGGTTTAGGGGCTCGATCCCCAGTGTAGGGTTTGCAGGAGGCAGCTGATTGGTAATTCTCTCTCATCATTTATGTTTCTACTGTATGTCTCTTTTCCTATCCCTTCCTCTCTGGAATCAATAAAAAAATATTTTAAAAAATAAATAAGGCCCTGGCTGGTTTGGCTCAGTGGATTGAGCATTGGCCTGTGGACTGAAGGGTCCCGGGTTCGATTCCAGTCAAGGACACATGCCCCGGTTGCAGGCTCGATCCCCAGTATGGGGCGTGCAGGAGGCAGCTGGTCAATAATTCTCTCTCATCATTGATGTTTCCATTTCTCTCTCCCTCTCCCTTCCTCTCTGAAATCAATAAAAAAAAGTATTTTAAATAAATAAATAAAACAAGCAAGCTAAGACTAGAAGTTGTTATTTAACAGGAACACATATTGGTGCAGGGGAACGCACTCAGACCATGAGACCTACTTTTCTTTATTGCCGAGTCCCCGAGCTGGTGCTACGACCTCAGGCAGGGGATATGGGCTTCAAGCTCCTGGTTGGTAAAGCGGCATTGCTAGCGATCCTTGCTTCTTATGGGGTCTCTCTTAGCCACTTCCCCTTCGCAGTTTTTATTTTATTTTTTTCTGAGCTGCCAACTGACTGTACTTTCCGTCTTCTTTCCTGCATCCCAAAGTGCTTTCTCTTTTTTCATTTCTTCTTCCTTTTTTAAAAAGCCTCCTCTTTCCATTGGTGCTCCTTCCACCTGCAGTCTCTTTTTTCCAAAGTATGAGCTCTTGATCTCCTTCATAACCCCCTTCCCCCTCCCTGTAACCCCCGTCACTCTCATTTCAGGGATTTTAGACTTTTCAACCATAAATTTGCCAGGTACAACTCTGCCCACGGCGCTTTCATCATTCCGATTCTCTTTGTCTGATTTCTTGCCTTTTTCTCTTTCGTCCAATTCTTTTGCAGGCTCCTGCAGCAGCTTATTTGTCCCCGTGCAGATTTGGTACCAAAAGTCCACATGGGAGAGACTCACTGATGATGGGAAGAAACCAAGTTTGTTGCTGCATCATAACTTAAGACTAAAATAGGTGTGCTGCCTTCTTTCTTGAAAATGTGCGATAGAGTGACATTCATTGTTTGAAAACTCCTAGAATAAGAAAAGATTTGGCATTTATGCCTTCCCTCATACTTCTCTCCTCGAGCTGCAACGTTCACCCGAGAGGTAGTTGGCAAAAGGCCTCTCCTGCAGACGCAGTCACCTGACAACGCCCCTGGGGCTCAGAGCCAGCCAGGGTCTAACTCAACTGCAGTGGTTTGACTAGGTGATGAGCACACATTAGCATCAAATTGCAGAGCGGATGCAGCAGTCTCCCCCTCACAGCTAGACATGATCTGCCTCCAAGGAAAACTGTCAGTGAGTGGTCATCTTCTTCAGTGTCGGTAGTTCTTAAATTTTAGTTTTTGAAAAAAATCACCCAATGAGTCTATAACAGAGAGAACCCAGCTTCTTCCCCTAGAAATTCAGACCCAGAAGGTCTGGGAGAGAGTCCAGGAATTTGGCTCCGGTCCCTGCTGCTGGTGCCACATTCGGAGAACCCCCTTCCTGCATTAACCAGAAGATAGAGGCTACAGACCCCTGGTCCCCGCCCGCCCCCCCAGGTACAAAGCATCTTGGCCAGAATCTCATCCTTGGAAGGGAAGATGGCTGGGACAGTCTCCTTTACTGATCATACTAGTAGTTGATTCCTTTCTCTCAGGCACTCAGAAAATATTGTTTAGCAACTACAATGGACAAGGTAGGGTCTGCCCACTGAAAGGAGGGTGTCATGATGAATTAGCATCAGTTGCTAACTCCTGGAGCATAAGCAGATCTTTATGGCTGGCGAACAGAATTAACTGGGCCTGAGCTCGTCTGGCTGCTCTCTCACACACCCTCTTGAATAGTTCTTCCAAGTTTTGCCTCTTCATCTCCTTCAGATCTTTACTGATCCATTTCCTTTTCAGAGAAACGTTACTGGCACTCTAAATCAGAGTCAACATTTCAAAAGCTGAACTCTTAATATTTCCCCCAATCTGTTCTTCCCAGAGGCTTCTCCTATCTCAGTCAAGAGAAATTTCATTCCTCCAGTGGCTCCAGCCAAAACTGGAAGCAAATTATTTCTACTGCACCCCATATCTGGTCCATCACAAGTCCTGTTGGTCCTGCCTTTAAAATAGATTCAGAACCTTATCACTTCTCCCCACCTCCATTGCTACTACCCTGATCCAATCCACCATTCCTTCTTGCCTCAATTATTACAGTAGTCTCCCAACTGCACCCCCAGGTTCTGCCCTAGTCCCCCTTCAGACTATTGCTGACCCAGCAGCCAGAGTGATCCTGTTAAAATGTTAAGTCTCATCAAATCATTTGTCTGTGCCAAACTGGCTATCCATGTCATTCCAAACGAAAGCCAGAGTCCTCACAACAACCTTTCCCACCTCACAGTCCTTACCTATCCACCCCTTGCTCACTTCTCCTGCTCACACAAGCGGAGTCCTGTTTTGGAACCTTCATACTTGCTGCTCTTGGAATTCCTTCCTCCATTTGGTCACATGGTTTTACTCATCGCTATTTCTGTGTCCTTAATTAACTATTGTTTTCTCAGTAGGCTTAGCTGGCCTCCCTAATACTTGAATACCTCTACTCATTTTTCCATCCATTCTTCCAGATTTATGTAATATCTCCATATTTTCCAATTCCTTATCTTGTTTCTTGTCTCTCTTCCTCTACAAGAATGTGAGCTCCTTATACGAAGGGATTTTTGTCTGTTGCTTCCTGTTGCATTCCAGGGCCTAGAACAATGCCTGGCATGCTCAAAAAATAAATGAATGAATAAATAAAATTGCAACCCCTCTGCACTCTCTATCCCTTTCTCTCTGATTTACTTCCTCCATGGAACTTATACTCTATTATACTGTAGAATTTACATATTTGTTTTATGTTTATTTTTCTCTACTAGAATAAAAGTGCCATAAAAGCCAGGATTTCTATAATGATCACAGTTGTGTTCTTATCACCAAGAGTACCTGACTCTTATGCTTAATATGTATTTATTGAATAAGTAAATTCTTGATATATGAGTTCATAGTTTTATAGATTAAGAGGCTGTGTAAATTAGGCGTGGTCATTAATGCAACTAGCATATAGCAGAGTCAGAGTTATAATTTGGGTCTGTGTAACTTTCAACCTGTGCTCTCAGAATACACTTGCCTGGTCAAGAAGACGTTTGAGCTGGTATTAGAGGATGTGTAGGAGTTGAGTAGAACGATTCTCTCCGCTGCAAAGTTCTTTTCCTCCTTTTCTTCCTCTTCTTCGCCTAGTTAGCCAGAATAAAGAATGAATCATGATCTGGATGTCCCTTCCTCTGGAAAGTTGGCTCTGATCTCCATGCCTGAGTCTGGGATTCCTGTCTTTGTCATAGTACTTCCTGCACAGCCTGGAATGTCAATTGCCTATTTATTCTTTTGCTTTCTCCACTAGGTCATAAGGTTGGTATAAGCAGGAATTATGTCTATCTTGTTCACTGTTGTGCTTTGAATTATCACAAGATTCATTCATATCAGGTGCCCCATGAAGGCTGGTTAGTTTAATGAATGAAAGGAAAGGAAATTCAGGCAGAGGAAATAATGGAACATCACTCAGAGAACCAGAGAGGGCAAGTATACTGTGTCTCTGGGGCAGACACTTCAGTGGGGTAAAAATGTGGGAAACAGCCCTGACTGGTTTGGCTCAGTGGATAGAGCGTCGGCCTGCGGTCTGAAAGGTCCCAGGTTTGATTCTGGTCAAGAGCATGTACCTTGGTTGTGGGCACATCCCCAGTAGGGGGTGTGCAGGAGGCAGCTGATCGATGTTTCTCTCTCATCGATGTTTCTGACTATCTCTCTCCCTTCCTCTCTGTAAGAAATCAATAAAATATATATATTTTTAAAAATGTGGGAAACATATAGAAAAAGTAGGGATAGAAAAGACTATGAAAAATCATTGAAGGTTCTGTTTTTTCTTTTTTTAAAAAGCTGGCATTTGATAAACTATGGGAACCACTGAATCACTTTGAGCAGAATGGCACCAAATGCTTCTTTTGGAAGATTAATCTGATGTTGATAATAGATTGAAAGGAGAAAGGGGGAAAGCAGAATCTGCTGTAATAACCAAACCATAAAGGTGAAAAATATCTCCACTTGAATGGTAGCAGTGGGATTGGAATGGAGTAAGCAGATGTGAGAAATATTTTGAGGAAAGATTCAGTAGAACTTAGTGAGATGCTGGGTGTTGAAGACAAAGGTGACAGGGAATTGAGACAGCCTCCAAGGCTTTGATTCAGTGTGGCTGGAAAACTGGTAGTGCCTTTAATGGAAAAATAGAGAAACTGGAAAGAGGACAGAGTCAGATGGAAAGAGAATGAGTTTAGCTTCAGGCGTTTCAAGTTTGAACCATTTGCAGGCATTCTGGTAGAAGTAAAGTGAATTGGAAATTTAGGACTAGAATTCAGGACTGATGTCTCTCTATAAAGCCTTAAATATCCAACCTCTGTCACAATGGGCAGATTAACACTTAGCTTTCCAAGAGTGTTTCTGATGTGGACATTGAAAAATTTTGAACATTCTATAAAGGGTTCATTTTCAAAAATATTTAGTAGTCCTTTCTCATTCAAGAGGCAAGACTCTAAGTAGATAGAGTGTACTTTTTCACACCTATAACCTTTGGAACCAGAAGGTTCCTGGCATTTGGCTGGGATGAGTATTAATTCTGTAGACATTTGGAAAACCAGTGGAGAAAGATATACAATATAAATCGGAGAAATTTTGTTCAAGTGTTGAGACAAGCACTATTTGCAATCTTTCCGGTTGGGGCAAATTTCTGGGTCTTCAGTGCTGTACCCAAATCCACAAAGTTTCCATTATTTGAAGACTCAAAGGAAGCTGCTGTGAATAACCAACGAGTTACTAGGAATTAAATTTGTTTATGCTTTTCTGTATACTAAAAAATAGATATGCATGGGTTTTAAGTCTATTTGTAATTTCTAAAAATATCTGATACACATGTTAGTATTTGTTAAATCTGGATGGTGGAAACTTGGTTATCTATTATATTATTTTATGCATTCTTCTATATGCTTGAAATACAGTAGTTCATGAGTTTTTTTTAAAAAAAAGTTCATAAAACAGATGTGCAAAACAGAGCAGAAGACTTAGGCAAGTCTGGGAAGATGACCTACAGAAGCAAAGGAATGACCCCACTTTCCACAGTGCCTGTCCTCTCCAGGAACAAAAGGTCATCATGTTGACCAGACTGCCAAGGGTCATGGGATAGAGGGGGAGGTGGTCATTCTGTTCTCCGGCCATGGGCCCCACAATGTCTATAACAGGCCTCTCGGGGTTAGCCACCAGCTTGGGAAGTCACAGATCCACCGACGGAAGTTGACAAGCTCCCGGGGTGACGATTCCTTGTAAGCCAAGCACAGTGACAGAGACACTTCCTTTCTGGCCACCCCCACACTGGGCCCCTGGGCTCAGGTTTCATTCTAAAGGCAGGGTCACTAGGTCACTTAATGCCATGGTGGTGCCTTCCTGAGCCAAACACCAAAGCACGCCATGAGTCCTAGGCACCGTGGTTCTCCCCCAGGCCATGTGTGAGCCTGTGTGACCTGGGAAAGGTGGGAGAAGAGCGCCCCCGTGACTCTTCCTCCAAGTCCTCCAAAGGTTTCCTGTGTTCTGCTCCCTTCCTTTGGAGAAGTCAATGAGTCTCTTTCCATAGGCTTACAACTGTCTAAGGCTCCTGCTCTAGAAAATTCCCCATTTCCAAAGCTGCCAAACCGCTCTGACCTCACTTCTTTCGTTCAGGCCCTCGCTGGAAACACCGCTGTCTCACAAACATCAGCCACACGGGCCACATGGCAGGCTCATCGTGGTGATGGCTACGTTCTGGTAAGTCAGCTTCGCAGGCCCAATGCACTGCTGATCCCACTTGAGAGAAATGTGAGAAACCCTGGGGCAGACCTGTGAGTTTTAGACTTCTGCAAGGAGAAAGAATCTTTTAAAAAAAATATGTATTTTTTTAAAATTAATTTCAGAAAGGAGGGGAGAGGGAGAGAGAGAAACATCAATATGAGAGCGAATCGCTGATTAGCTGCCTCCTGCACACTCCACACTGGGGATCAAGCCTGCAATCTGGGCGTGTGCCCAGACCGGGATTTGAACCATGGCCTCCTGGTTTATAGGTCGACCCTCAACCATTGAGCCACACTGGTTGGGCAGGAGAAAGAATCTTGATGGGGGAGAAAGGGTGGGTATTTATTTCAAGCCAGAATCTAAGTAGAAATCCTCCCCACAAAGTGTCTTTCAACAAATGGAAGCCAACTGCCTCTTACTTTTAAGCCCTTGAAGACAGTCAGCACCCATCTCCCAGCTCATCATTCTGGAAGGGAGGAGCCCTTGCCAGAGTTCCCTCGAAAGGCCCCTTTGGGCCCCCTACCCAGCTCCCAGGTGGGGAGCAATGAAACTCCTTTCTCTCGGGCTTTGTGATCTGAGGTTCCTGCAGACTGCAGCCTCTCCTGTCAGCTCACGCAGTCTCCTCTTCCTGCCAGCCCTGCTGATCACCCCTCTTCCAGCCAACACGCATCTCTGCCAGGACATTGTCCCCATTCCTCGCTGCACCACTGGGAACAGTTTAGTGCTCCCGGCTTCTCCTTCCTGTGTCTGTCACCCCCCACCAGCACATGCTGCTCCGCAGGCCTTGTCACACGCACAGCTCCATGACTGAGACAGGCCGGGCGTATGGCGCTGATCACATGTGCTGCACCAAGTTGCCAGGACTTTCTGGAACAAATAAAATGTAACATTCAGCTCCCGGAGCACCCCCGACACCAGACCTCCTAAAGTCTGCTTTCTTTCCAGCAAAACATTCGAGTCCCACATTTCCCCGGGGGAGAGGAATGGATCAGACACTCTGAAAGGCGCACTGCCTACTGCATCCCTCAGGTCTAGCTTCCCGGGGCCACTGTGGCATCACAATGCCTCTGGGGTCTTAGGCTTTGAAGGTCAACACAGTAGAATTCTCTTTCGAATTAAGGAATCCTGGACAGCTGCCTCTTGCTCGCCCCCTACTCGGGATCGAGCCCACAACCAAGGTACATGCCCTTGACCTGAATCAAACCCAGTCTGTGGGCTGAACTGGTTAGGGCTCTGCATTCTTTTAGTGATTTAAATACCACTCCCCGTTGTAGTTTTCCTCATGGACAAGTTACAAGAGAACATGGCCTCTTTTCTTCCTTGTAACCAAGGTCAAACGTGCTGGACTCCCTCACCACTGTTTTGGTGAGAGCCTGTTGGAGCACAACAACAATTCTACACCTCTACGTTGATTGTCAGAAATCATCTTCTCAGCAGTGTTGTTTCTGATTTTGGAGGTCAGGTTATAGGAGCAGAGAGCCTTCGTTAGGCCTGGGCACACATGGAGCAGAAGAGGAAATGAGTCCCCCCTGAGAAACTCCACAGTCTCCCCGGGCACAGGGAGAGTGAACGCACCTCCTGCCGTGCCCAGCTTGCAGAGCGCAGAGGACATGCGAGAGATGTGTCCTACTAGTTCAACCAAAGCATTTGAAATCCTGGTTGAAAATACTCAGTATAACCATGTACGTTCATGACTTATACTGGACGAGGTTTATAAATCCATATGTACAAATGCTAGTGTTAAAAGCAAAAGGTGACACGTTGGGGAATAACAGAATTCAGCTTGACCATCCAATGTGCCTCTGGTTCCAAAAATATATGTTTTGGCATTTGAGGGACAAGAAAGAGGATGCCAGATCAAAATTAATATTAGAACAAAATAACATCAAGAAAAGAAGCAGCCACAGGTGAAAGACCCAAGGGTTATTATTTACAGATGTTTTGTGTTCCCAAAGCCCCCATCTTGGCATCTTCATCGACCCTACAGAGCCTATTAAAACGCGCTGGATAAATCTTGGAGTGTCACAGGACTTGTAAACGCCATGATTTGTTTAGCATCCAATAAAAACCAGAGCCTTGCTAAATTAAACCAACACTCCTTTCCCTGAGTTTTATCTTGCTTATGTGGAGCACCGAGAGCCGCAGTCTTTCCAACATAAACCTCCGCCAACACCGGCTAATATTAAGTAAATGTGTAGGATCAACAACTAAGGGTTGTTCCATTTTTTTTCAAGTCTCTCCCGTGCTTGGCTCATCATGATCCAAACCTCTCTCCCTGAGCTCCCAGCTCTAAAATTATATGGCTCTAGCCGCTTTGGCAGCGATTCAGAGGGAAGAGAAAATAGGGAGGGGGCGGGGAAGGGTCATTACTTAAGCATCACTCCTAAAATTCTGACAGCACTGAATAGGAAGGGTGTTTATCCTGATCACACCAGATAGGTTGGGCAGTACCAGAAGCCCTGGTGCATAACCACATGTATTCACTGTTTCTTGCTGGCTTTTTGGTCATCATTTTGGCCTTGAACAAAGACATTTCTTATGCAGGAGGTCCCCAGAGCCAGGTGGCTTTATCTTCTCCCGTCCGAGCTGCAGGGAGAAAGGGCAGCTCCACAACCAGTTCTGTGCGCTCTTTATTATGTTCCTCAGTGGTTCCTGAGGTGGTCGTAAAGCTAATGACTGTTACATAAGACAGCCATTGTTGAGCCTGGATCTCCCCGGGGGGCCGTCCTTCCCTGGTAGCAACCAGGAAACACATTAACTTTTGCAGGCAGAGGAAAATAGACCCCAATGGGTCGCCACGGTCACTCCTCAGGTAAATGCTGCCTTTGTGGCCTCTGAGTCAATGCACACTAGGACAGCAGAGGCACTGTGTTTTCCGCTCACCCCTGTTCCCAAATGTCACTGAACACCAACTGTATTGGCCATTCGCAGCAGTAACATAGCGTAGAAGAAAAACAAGGTGATAACAGAAATCACATCACTTGAATGTCCAAAAAGTGAAGGTGGCAGAGACCTTGCTTAAATCTCTCCTGAAACACATGGCAGTGAGGCTGTGCCAGGTGAGGGGGCGGTCCGCCTAGGCTAGTGGGCACAGGCGCAAGCAAGTGCTCAAGAGCCTGCAGAACCCCTCCCTGCTCTCTCTGAGTTGCCACTCATGCTTTATTTTCCTCCACCCCCACTGCGCCTTCAAATGACGTCATCAGCGGGTCACTGAACTTGAACTGGACATTGCATGTTGTGGTCTTTTGTGCTGGTCTTCTCTGCAGAAATCTGGTTTCTTCCCCCTCAGTAGCCTCCATCCCATCCGACGAGGCTACACTGTGAGGTCAATGAAAATGAAGCTTCTTTCAAGTGCTCAGGCTCTTTCCAATGTCCCAGGAGGCCCCTAGCAATGTGTTCATCTGTTTTTAAATAAAATACACAAGCATAAGCTATTTTAACTTCAGATGGTTGAGACCAATCGCATTCCACTCCACACCCCTGTGCTAGATGGCATAGACGTGGCCATGCACATCTTCGGGATCCAAAGGGGAAGTTGAGTTAAGGACACATTTAGTTGGACTTAGTGGAATATATTCATCTGGTTCACAGGCACGTCTGTGTATAGTTACTGCTAGTCATCTGATGTCAGAATGGCTTCCAGGAAAGCTACCACCCATTGGACCAGCTCACCCGGCAGCATGACAAGAGTTTGCATCACACTGTAGATTGTACTGTGGCTTCTGGCATCCATAAGTGTGTGGATCGTGAACTTAAAACATAGTTTGAAACACATGGAGCCAGAAGCCAGTCTGGGGGAAAATTCTTCCAGACTCTACAGCTTATATATAAAGAGAACGTGATAGAGGTTATCCCAAATTTAACAACCCCAGAATTGTAACCAATATTACCAATAACAATTCTTTCAAACTATCCCTGAACAAAAGTCAATCGGCCACGCCAGAGGAATGATGGAATAATTCTATCCTCTAGAGAAAATGAAATTAAACAAGTGTTTTCTTTACAAAGGGTGACTAAAGAATACACAGCCAGAGGCTATAGGAAGAAAAAGGTAACACAGAAGTATAGCAGTCAGTTAATTAACAAAAATATTGTATTCCCTTCCTGGATTTTTGTTTCATTCATTAACTTTTTAAAATATGGAATTTGTTGTGATTTCTTTATTTGTTATGTCATAACAAATTTGGTAATGTGATTTTTTTTTTTTTTTTGGTAAAGAGGGCCCCTTAGATTACATAAACTTCAGGCCAGAAAATGGGAAGCATGGGACTCACCCAGGATTCATCCGGGAGGAGAAGATGAGACAAAACAGCCCTGAGGGAGTTAAAATCCCGAATGGACTGAGGAATTACCCAGAAAAGGCTTTTAAGCCAGAAGGGAATCAATTATCCTAAAGTGCCAAGATTGAGGTTTCCACTACCTCACAGGCAAATTGAGTGCAGTTATGGAGAAAGAAAGCACCGTTTTTGCACATCTGAGATGCCACTATAAATGTGAAGCCCACTATACCCATTAGAAAGCCCTGCCCTCCCCCTCCCCCCCGCAATGGCCCCAAAGGTTTCAATCACAAAGGTAGCCTTGTATGATGTCCTTGCCTACATTTTTGGGTGTGATTAGCAGGACTTGGACCAGGCATACAGGAATACTTTTTTTTTTTTTAATTTATTGATTTTAGAGAGAGAGAGAGGAGGGCAGAAGCAGGGAGGGAGGGGATAAAGTGGGAGAGAGAGTGGGAGAAAGAGAGAGAGAGAGAAACATTGATTTCTTGTTCCACTTATTCATAATTCATGTATTTATTGGTTGATTCTTTTTTTAAATATATTTTATTGATTTTTTACAGAGAGGAAGGGAGAGAGATAGAGAGCTAGAAACTTCGATGAGAGAGAAACATCGATCAGCTGCCTCCTGCACATCTCCCACCGGGGATGTGCCCGCAACCCAAGTACATGCCCTAGACCGGAATCGAACCCGGGACCTTTCAGTCCGCAGGCTGATGCTCTATCCACTGAGCCAAACCGGTCTTGGCTATTGGTTGATTCTTATATGTGCCCTGACTGGGGATTGAACCCGCAACCATGGTGTATGGGGATGATACTCTAACCAACTGAGCTACCCGGCCAGGACAGGAATACTTTGAACTTCCGGAAATCTACTACTATCACAGCACTACTTTGAACTTTCAGAATTCTGATTTGGGGAAGTATTCAGGAGAGAGAAACAATTGGTTTTTTACACAGGTGCCATGAACATCGAACACTGATATGAAAACGGATAGCTCCAATGTCATCCTAATCATCGTCGCTACCGTGATGTCCTAATCTAAGAACATGCTGCTTAGCAGGGTGTCTAGGTTTTTCCTTGTTTCTTCCTGCCTTAATCTGGCTAATGTGTTGGAAGCAGAAAGTGACAGTGTATACATCTGTTACAACTGTCCTCTTTAAATAACATCCTCGATGGTGAGGAGTACCTCACAGCCACCACCCGGCTAGCTGCGTGCAGTCTGCCAGGTGTTCAACCAGTCTGACCAGCCTGCTTCCCTTTGTTAGGCCTCTGAATTCCTTTTCTCCGGGTGTGTGGGCAAGAGGCTCAGACTGTGGTTCTCCAAGTGCCCTGGAGCTAAACATCCTTGTTGGCTTTCTCTGGAGTAATTTCATTTATTCCCTGCTGCACCCAGGCCTACGTGACTGGAATGATTCATGAGCAAGTGAGATAAAAGCATTACAAATCATGAAGGTAAAAGGGGGACGTTCTGTAAGTTCCATTATACATTGGGTGGAGCCCAAGTATTCAGTGGAGACTAAGCTAGAGATTACTGGTTGTCTGCTTGGTTGTCCTGGGGGAGTAGCTTGTTGGCTTGCATGAGGCCAGAATACACGGAGCTCCCTGGGACTGCAGACTCAGCTCTGTTCTCAGTCCACCCTTAAGAGAGAGACTGAATTCTTGGGAATGTGTTTTCTTTTTTAAAAAAAAAATATATTTTATTGATTTTTTATTGATTCCAGAGAGGGAGGGAGAGGGAGAGAGAAATAGAAACACCAGTGATGAGAGAGAATCATTGATCAGCTGCCTCCTGCACACCCCCTACTGGGGATCGAGCCCACAACCTGGG
>NW_006283151.1:54884-62786 GCF_000327345.1 Myotis davidii
TGCCCATGAGTTTTTATTGAATTTTTTAATTTTTATTTTTTTAAATATATTTTATTGTTTTTTTTACAGAGTGGAAGGAAGAGGGATAGAGAATTAGAAACATCAAAGAGAGAGAGACCTCAATCAGCTGCTTCCTGCACACCCCCTACTGGGGATGTGCCCACAACCAAGGTATATGCTTTTGACCGGAATCGAACCTGGGACCCTTTAGTCCGCAGGCTGATGCTCTATCCACTGAGCCAAACCAGTTAGGGCGGGAATGTGTTTTCTGTTGGGGGCCCACACTCACAGAGCCCAAATCAAACAGGCCAGGGAGGCCCTTGCCTTTGGCCATCGATGTGCCCCACCCCACAGCATGTCTACCAGGCCTTTGGAGGTCCCTGTGTACATAAGCAATCTTTGTAGGCTTCAGGTCATCCATAAGACAATGTTAGGCATTTTTTATATTAAACAATCTTTTAAAATGATCACATGTACATTAGAGCTAATTATCTTACCTTTGGAATACCTTGTATTTTCATAAAAAATAGACTCTTAAAGTTATAAGTTATAAGCAAAAATAAGCAAGTGGGACTCCATCAATCTAAAAAGCTTCTGCATGGCATAGGAAACTATCAACAAAATGCAAAGGCAAGCTACTGAATGGGAGGAAATATTTGCAAATCATATATTTAATAAGGGGTTATATTCAAACTGCATAAAAATTCATACAACTCAATAGCAAAAAAACCCAAATAATCCATTTAAAAGTGGTCAGATGATTTGAATAGACAGCTTTCCAAAGAAGACATACAGATGGCCAACAGGTACCTGAAAAGGTGCTCAATATCACTAAGTGTTAGAGAAATGCAAATTAAAACCACAGTGAGATATCACCTCACACCTGTTCCAATAGTTATAAAAAAGATAGGAAATAATAACTGTTGGCAAAGATGTGGAAAAAAGGGAACCCTTGTGCACCAGTGGAAACATAAATGACACAGCCACTATGAAAACCAGTATAGAAGTTCCTCAAAAACTTAAAAATGAACTACCATATAATCCAGCAATTTCCACTTCTGGGTACATATAAGAAGAAAATGAAAACACTAACTCAAAAAGATACCTGCACCCCATAATCACTGCAGCATTATTTACCATAGCCAAGACATGAAATCTAAGTGTCTATCGACAGATGAATGGCTAAAGAAAACACACACACACACACACACACACACAGAGATATAATTTAGCCATAAGAAGGAAATCCTGCCATTTGTGACAATGTGCTAAGCAAAATAAGCCAGACAGAGAAAGGTAAATACCAATGGACTCACTTGTCTGTAGAATCTTTAAAAATATAAAAATAAAACAAATTAACTGAATTCATAGATACAGAGAATAGATTGCTTGTTGCCAGAGGTGGTGGAGGTGGGAGGGGGCGGGGGGAAAGAGGGTGGTGGCAAAATGGGTGAAGGAAATCAAAAGGTACAAATGTCTAATTAAGAAACAAATAGATCATGGGGATATAATGTACATCATGGTGACAATAGTTAATAATAGTGCATTATGTATTGCAAAGTTGCTAAGAGATTAGCTCTTAAAAGTTCTCCTCATAAGAAAAAAATTCTTATAACTCTGTAAGGTAACCAGTGTTAACCAGCCTTATTATGGTAACCATTTTACAATACATACAAACTAGAGGCCCAATGCATGATGTTTGTGCACTGAGGAGGGGGTCCCCTCAGCCTGGCCTGTGCCCTCTCACAATCTGAGACCCTTCAGGGGGATGTCCCCCCTGCTGGCTTAGGCCCACTCCCGGTGAGCCCAGCTTCTGGCTGAGCAGCGTTCCCCCTATGGGAGCACCCTGACCACCAGGGGGCAGCTCCTACATTGAGCACCTGCCCCTTGGTGGTCAGTACGCGTCATAGCGACCAGTCATTCTGCTGTTCAGTCAATTTGCATATTAGCCTTTTATTATATAGGATATTGAATCATTATGTTGTACACCTGTTATATCAATTCTATCTCAATAAAAATTTTAACAAAAGTATTAAAACAAGAAAAGTTGAAAGTTCATTTAATCTACACATAGCTTGAGGCCCCTCAACAGCACCTCTAAATGCTGGCCACCAATCTCTTATCCGGACCGCTTCTGGACAGGTCACTCACCACCTCCGAGCACTGACTCTTCAGCCTTGGATGGTTCCGACAGAAAGCCTCCCTCTTCTTGAAGACTCCCTATAATTTGCACTAGTGGCCTTAGCTCGCCTCTTGACACCCAGTGGGATAAATCTTAGCCTCATCTAGGTGGAATTCTTTGGGTAATCAATCGGTGACCACACAGACATACCTTGGAGACATCGCAGGTTCGGTTGCAGACCACCACAATAAAGCAAGAACCTTAATCAAGCGAGTCATAATCTTTTTGCTGGCGGAGGGCCTTGCCTTCAATTTGTAAAAAACAAAAAACAACAACCCACATTTGTAGATGTGCAACAAAATAAGGTAAGCCTGTATCTTAACCCTCCCTTGAAGGCCTTTCATCACAGGCCAACCTCCCTCCGTTTCTGTGACCATTCTTCCTGTCCCGGGGTCCGAGACGGCCTACCATCCTGGTGCTCCTCTCCACACACTCTCCAGTTTGTCAGGTCCCTTGTAAATGCTGTGCTCACAGCCTGCACAGTGCTCAGCTCTGTTCTATTAGGTGCAGAGCGAGGCAGGCTTTGTCCTAAATGCTATGCATCTATTCACACAGTCTAGGGTTTAATTAGCTTTCTTGGCAAACACATTCAACTATGGCTTGTTTCTTAGCAGCAACTAGGTATTTGAGTAGCTGAATTTTTCAAACCCCAAAACAGAGCCTGCCATTTACTACTGATAGACTGGTCTTGAAGTTTGGGCTGATCGGTTCAGACTTTAGAGATCTTTTGCAATTCTGATTTTGCCCTTGGATGTATTAGCATTCTGCTCTAGCTCCATGTCACCTGCAAATAAAATAAGCATATTTTCTGTCTTTAGCCAAGCCACTGATTAAATAAAAAAATTTGTGTAGCACAAAAATGCAGAGTCCTGTGGTATGTCAATTAAAAACTTTCTTTTATATTAAAAAGGAGTGATTAAGTTAGCGGCCTTTAGTATGATTCCTTAACCATGTATAAACCTACCCAATTACCCTATTCCTCAACCCCTGTGAGGAGAACATTAGCCATTCTTTATGGCAGCCATCATCTGAACCCCTTTTCCATCTGGGGCAACTATCTACCTTGTGAGTCTGTGAGAAGGCAGAGACCACCTACCAGGTGAAAGGTGAAAAATGTCACTACTGGGTTTCCCAGCTTCCTTTGCAGCTAGGGTATAGGTATGCAATCTAGGCTTCTCTGATCAGAGGCATTATGCTGAACTATGACCCAGGAGCTAGAGATGCAAAGCAGTTGGGACTTTAAGGCTTCCCCACTGGCAGAGGGTGGGGTCAGTTTTCCACCCTTTCCCAGACAGACATCAGGAGCAGTGGTGTCAGCAATATGAGCAGTGGTGTTCATGCCAGTGCTGAAAAGCTGTCATGTCCTAGAGATTAACCAAAGATCTTATATGCATTACTTATGGATACAGACAATAGGGTGGTGAAGGCCTGGGGCAGGACAGGAACTAAGTGGAGGGGGGCAATGTGGGGAAAAAGAGGGACATCTGTAATACTCTTAACAATAAAGATTTTTTTTAAAAAAGCTGTCATGTCCTCATCAGACCCTTTCTGTGGTTTTGGGATGTGGTTCTGATGTGTGATGTCCAAGCCTGGTTGTCTAGCCCTTCTGGAGAGTCTACAAGCTGCCCTATATCCTTGAATAAAATCCATTTCTTTTCTGAAAATATCTAGAATTTGTTTCTGGTGTTTGTGACCTAAACACAGTGAGTAATACCCTGCTTCTCTACCTTCTCCCCATGGGACTGGAGTGAACATGTCAGATTCCTTCCTGGCATGTAGACACATTCTATCAATCTCATTTACAGGTTTGTCAGTCCAATCATCCTGTCAAGGAAGGAGATGAAAACAGTCTGACACAATTTATTTTTAGTGATCGTGCGCTGGCTCTTCATAAGCACTACTTCCCTTCCCAAGAGCTCAGAAACCACCTCCTAGCATTCTCTTCAAGACTCCAACTGAGGATCAATACCAAGCCCAGTAACGCACAGTTTCTAGAACCTGCCTTCTTTCTCTTTTCGAAAGTTACAGTGAACGTTTTCCCATTTCTTGTGGCTCTCTTCGTTTTCATGATTCCTCAGAGATTATCCCAAAGATTTCTCAATCACTTCTGCAAATTCTCTCAACATCCTCGGACCCAATTCTCCTGACCAGGAACATGCTTTCACACAACCCTCTCACAGACTGGATTTGCACTTTTTAGTTTGAGGCACATTCTTCCTTGAGAACACAGAAGTAAAGCAAGGGTTGAGGAATTCCATGCTCTGTTATTTTTGAAGACGGCCCCAGCAGCTTACACAACAGGATGCCCTCAAAGCCTGTCCACATCCCTGAAGACCAAGGCAAGGCTTAGCCCATCTTGTCTGCGATGTCAAATGTCTGCACAAAACCCCATGCCCTCAAGTCTAAACACGCTTTTTTTCATAGTGTGTACCTCATAAATGTGGTGGGGCAAAACCGACCACTATAACGTGTCCCAAGCACACCTTCTGGCCATTTGAACTTCATTGCTATTAGTGTGTACTTAGATTCCACCACGGAAAAAATATGAAAGACTTGTTAAAGGGAGTTTATATCATCCGGGCCTTATTTAACTTCATTAAACGTCACCTGTTAGTCTCACTTCATGCAGTTGACGTATCTTTGGATAATTAAAGCATTTGCGAGATTATTTCAACTGGTTACTTAGAATCATCAATCTTACAATTATTATATTAAGATCAATTAGTTTGTGTACAAATAGCCACTATTCTGTTTTAATGAAATATTCAGACCATTAGAAATGTGGTTGGAAGTGAGAAAGAGAAATGCCTAAGAAAGGCGGAGGAGAATGAGGCAGGTGAGAAAACGGGAGAGAGGTTGTTTTCAAGGAGAATGATTCTATCCAGGGTAACATGATTAAATACTCCATATTCCTCTGAATTTTTTATATTCTCCATAATTCTTGCGAAATTTGTTGAAGCTGCAAACTACAATTTGAATCCCAAATTGCCAGACTTCTATTTAATTCCTAAGGAACAAAGTGCACAGAGGGAAGAAAAAAGAAAAAAGGAAGTTGAGAGAATAATCGCCAGAGGGTGGGGGGAGGACGAGGGAGGAAGAGAAGGCGGGAGAAAGCGGAGGGGAGACAGAAGCACACCATCCCCTACCCATCTCCTGACCGCCCACTGACACCCTGTTACTTTTCATGATTGCTCAGAGGTGATACCCAATCACCGGATGGTAGAAGACATTTTTCTTTTATAGTTTTAAAACATGCACAGTCAGTTCTCACTCAATTGCTTTAACTAAATGTTTCATTTTTCTATTTAGTCAAACCAGGTTCTCCGAGATTGCTACTTCCTGGAGGGCACACTTTCTTTAATTCTGCCTACGTTTCAATTCAAACCCGCAGAACCTGCCCATAAGGGCTTTCTGAGAGTGAACTCATTTCAGAGTTCATTCTAGAGTTCCAGGGGTGGAGATTCAGAGACGTGGGCGGTTAGGTCATTGTAAGGAATTCGAGGCAAGAGTCTAGGGAGTGACCAGCGCTCCTTGGCAGACCTGTGATGCTTCCTCTGCAGAAGTAGGTTCCATACAGCCCTCCAGAAGCACCAGCAATACATCATGCCCAGAATGCCCCTCGCGCCTCTAAATTCTCCTTGAAATGACCTCAAGAAAACAATGTGGTTAAACCTCTATTCGACTCACAGTAGGACAGTGCGATCCCCATGCCAAAAACAGAGGAGTTTCTTTGACACAGATTGTGGTCAAGACCCGAGAAAAAGGAGGATCAACCAGGCCATGACCCATTGTATCAGAGGGGAAGGTCCTGTCTGAGAGAAGGGCAGCCACTCCCAGTGGGAACTGACCAACCTTTCTGGTTTGGGTAAGGGTGCGGTGAGGCCGGAAATGAGGCCACTGGGCAGTTGGAACAGGGACAACTGGACCCAGTGAGACCTCTTAGAAGTTACCAGATGCTGGATCGCATGCCAGGGACATCTGGCTGTAGTGCTTGGGGCTTACATTTTGCACAAATGGGGTGATGAGCTAGTCAGCACCCTCTCTCTCTGGCTCCAATGCAGGCAGCTGTGCAGTTAGAGCCAGGGCACCGCCCTGGGTAACTTCAGATGGCTGTGAGACATTTGTGTGGTGGGTACCTTCTTAAGGTGGAGCCTACCAGAAATTAGCATTGAGACATTTCCCAATTTGGTAAGAATGAAAGAGATGACCCTGAGATGAGAGCAGGCATGGGTCCAAATCCACATTGCCTGGAGAAAGGGGCAAATTCACAAGACGCTTTGTGCTTTAAGGGTTTGGAAGGAAAGCTACCCCAGCCCTCAAAAAAGAGACCCCTGAAGTGCAGGAGGGTGGGGGCGGTCTTGTCCACAGAGTGGTGAGCTCAAGTCATTCCAACCCAGGCTCCGGGAGTGCTGCTGTGGCGTCACTCACACACATGATGGGAGATGGTGCTCCCTGCAGCTGCACAAAGCGGTGGCCGCTCCCCTGGGTGGGCTTATGCCCCTCGGGCAAATGTGCTTATGGTGAAAGAGTTGGTCACTAAGGCAGGCAACACTCTGGGCTTGGGCCTAGAAGGGATTGAGGTCCCCACAACGAAGCCTGTCTCCAGAGCTCCTACAAGGGCTTTGCTCTACAGACACACAAAACTTAGGGAAAACTTCAATCCCTACTCCATCCCCTTCTACTGAGAAGACCCCACCAGTCCCAACGCCTTAGCTGCTGGTGCTCACCACCCTCCTCTCCCACCCAGAACTCACAGCGGACAAGGAATCAAAGGAGGTTGACTGAAAGCCCCTGGACCAGTGTGGCTGGGAGCCTCCTTCCCTGAGGTGAAGGGAATGTGCAACATCTTAACCTCCTGGCCAGGAAGACTGGGGAAATGGAGTACAAACTGAGATCAATGTCTGCAGGAGGTACTGCCTCTCTCCTGAATACCCTAGGCCACTAGGTGGGTTCAGAGCTTTGTCCAGCTCTGGGATCTGGACATAGCAAGGCCATGTTCAGTCAGCGGTTCCTCTCCACCCTACTCACTTACTGACATGGGATCCAGTCCATCTGGACCTACCTCCACACCAAACTACTAGGAAACTCAGACAGAATGTTATTCCTCCCTGAAATCTTTAGGCCCGGAAGATATGGCCTTTGGTACTACAACCCTCCACTTCTCATCCTTATCTGTAAGATGTCAAAAAAAACTACAGCAAATATAAACATTTCCCATCTCCCAAAGGTTTGCAGCAGAATCCACACCATTCTAAAAGAACAGTCCTAGCCGGTTTGGCTCAGTGGATAGACCGTCAGCCTGTGGACTCAAGGGTCCTGGGCACATACCTCAGTTGCAGGCTTCTCCCTGGCCCAGGCCCTGGTTGGGGCTCACGTAGGAGGCAACCAATCGATGTGTTTCTCTCACATCAATATTTCTCTCTGACTTTTCCTCTCTCTTCCACTCTCTCTAAAAATCAGTGGAAAAATAACCTATGGTGAGGATTTAAAAAAATGATGTTGGAAAAGAAACAGAAATAATAAAATAATTAAGAAAATAGTTGTTGTGAGTATAGTATTGAGGATTGATTCTCTGCGTCACTGGAGCATTGCAATTGTAATAGAACGTTTTTCTCTTCAGTGATAAAATCTGAACCAGAAGTTGTTTCTATCTCTTTCTCTCCCTCTCCCTTCCCCTCTGAAATAAATAAAAATATATTTTAAAAATTCTAAGCAAGGAA
>NW_006283151.1:70618-72435 GCF_000327345.1 Myotis davidii
GGCACATTTTCTTTAATTCTGCCTACGTTTCAATTCAAACCCGCAGAACCTGCCCATAAGGGCTTTCTGAGAGTGAACTCATTTCAGAGTTCATTCTAGAGTTCCAGGGGTGGAGATTCAGAGACGTGGGCGGTTAGGTCATTGTAAGGAATTCGAGGCAAGAGTCTAGGGAGTGACCAGCGCTCCTTGGCAGACCTGTGATGCTTCCTCTGCAGAAGTAGGTTCCATACAGCCCTCCAGAAGCACCAGCAATACATCATGCCCAGAATGCCCCTCGCGCCTCTAAATTCTCCTTGAAATGATCTCAAGAAAACAATGTGGTTAAACCTCTATTCGACTCACAGTAGGACAGTGCGATCCCCATGCCAAAAACAGAGGAGTTTCTTTGACACAGATTGTGGTCAAGACCCGAGAAAAAGGAGGATCAACCAGGCCATGACCCATTGTATCAGAGGGGAAGGTCCTGTCTGAGAGAAGGGCAGCCACTCCCAGTGGGAACTGACCAACCTTTCTGGTTTGGGTAAGGGTGCGGTGAGGCCGGAAATGAGGCCACTGGGCAGTTGGAACAGGGACAACTGGACCCAGTGAGACCTCTTAGAAGTTACCAGATGCTGGATCGCATGCCAGGGACATCTGGCTGTAGTGCTTGGGGCTTACATTTTGCACAAATGGGGTGATGAGCTAGTCAGCACCCTCTCTCTCTGGCTCCAATGCAGGCAGCTGTGCAGTTAGAGCCAGGGCACCGCCCTGGGTAACTTCAGATGGCTGTGAGACATTTGTGTGGTGGGTACCTTCTTAAGGTGGAGCCTACCAGAAATTAGCATTGAGACATTTCCCAATTTGGTAAGAATGAAAGAGATGACCCTGAGATGAGAGCAGGCATGGGTCCAAATCCACATTGCCTGGAGAAAGGGGCAAATTCACAAGACGCTTTGTGCTTTAAGGGTTTGGAAGGAAAGCTACCCCAGCCCTCAAAAAAGAGACCCCTGAAGTGCAGGAGGGTGGGGGCGGTCTTGTCCACAGAGTGGTGAGCTCAAGTCATTCCAACCCAGGCTCCGGGAGTGCTGCTGTGGCGTCACTCACACACATGATGGGAGATGGTGCTCCCTGCAGCTGCACAAAGCGGTGGCCGCTCCCCTGGGTGGGCTTATGCCCCTCGGGCAAATGTGCTTATGGTGAAAGAGTTGGTCACTAAGGCAGGCAACACTCTGGGCTTGGGCCTAGAAGGGATTGAGGTCCCCACAACGAAGCCTGTCTCCAGAGCTCCTACAAGGGCTTTGCTCTACAGACACACAAAACTTAGGGAAAACTTCAATCCCTACTCCATCCCCTTCTACTGAGAAGACCCCACCAGTCCCAACGCCTTAGCTGCTGGTGCTCACCACCCTCCTCTCCCACCCAGAACTCACAGCGGACAAGGAATCAAAGGAGGTTGACTGAAAGCCCCTGGACCAGTGTGGCTGGGAGCCTCCTTCCCTGAGGTGAAGGGAATGTGCAACATCTTAACCTCCTGGCCAGGAAGACTGGGGAAATGGAGTACAAACTGAGATCAATGTCTGCAGGAGGTACTGCCTCTCTCCTGAATACCCTAGGCCACTAGGTGGGTTCAGAGCTTTGTCCAGCTCTGGGATCTGGACATAGCAAGGCCATGTTCAGTCAGCGGTTCCTCTCCACCCTACTCACTTACTGACATGGGATCCAGTCCATCTGGACCTACCTCCACACCAAACTACTAGGAAACTCAGACAGTTATGAAGAAAAGAGTTGGAGCATTTCAGCAAGACTGACCTCTGGATTTCCTGTCATTATGGGAAGTT
>NW_006283151.1:72538-127343 GCF_000327345.1 Myotis davidii
AAAGAACAGTCCTAGCCGGTTTGGCTCAGTGGATAGATCGTCAGCCTGTGGACTCAAGGGTCATGGGCACATACCTCAGTTGCAGGCTTCTCCCTGGCCCAGGCCCTGGTTGGGGCTCACGTAGGAGGCAACCAATCGATGTGTTTCTCTCACATCAATATTTCTCTCTGACTTTTCCTCTCTCTTCCACTCTCCCTAAAAAAACAAAACCACAAATGGAAAAATACCCTCAAGTGAGGATTAACAAAAATAAAATATTAATAAGAATAGTAAATAAAACAACACATCTCAGTTCCCATTATCAGATACACATCGACTCCCCTCTCAAAGGACAAGCAAACTAACAACAGACAAAAATCTATTTGTTTGAAAAGACTGAACTGCAGAGAGACCAACCTGAGATACCAGAATAACTGGCCCCTTTCCAAGAATACTGAGAGCAGCAGCACACACACCTAGAGACCGCTTAACTCGCATTCCGAAGGAGTCATCACAAAGGAGTGTTTCCAGGTGGGCCTCATCTAGGTCTCAGGACCCAATTCCAATGTGTGTGTTGGGGAAGTGGGGAGGGAGGTGCTCCCCACACAACACCAAGCAATTCTCAGGGGCCAGCGGGGCGTCCAAGAATTCAATTCAACTCTGACGCTATCTCCAGGGAGACGGTGTCAGATTCCACAGGTAAAGGGGCCCGTCCTGCAAGACTGGCCCCTCCTCCCTGCTTCACACACCAGCCGGTGCAAGCCCAGGTTAGCAGCGGTGCTTGTGACCAACGGGCTACAAGTCGGAGGTTCCAACAACCTCCTCCTTGGGTTCGATTTATTTGCAAGAGGGGCTCACAGAACTCAGCCACATTTTACTTACTAGATTACTGGTTTCTCATCAAATGATCTAACGCAGGAGCAGCAGGAGCAGCCGGATGGAAGATATTCAAAGAGCAAGGTCTGGGGCAAGTACCTGGAGCTTCCATGCCACCCCCAGGTGCGCCACTCTCCCCAAACCTTCGCGCGTGTTCACTAACCCAGCCGCGCTACAAACCCAGGGCTTTTATGGAGGCCTCATTACATAGGCATGATTGATTATATCATTGGCCACTGGTGATTGAGTCAACCTCTAGCCCCTCCCCTCCTGAAGTTCAGGGGGTGGGACTAAAAGTTCCAGCTCTCTAATCGCAGGGTTGGCTCCACTGGCAGCCAGCCCCATCCTTAACAGCCTCCCAAAGTCACCTCATTAACATAATAAGAGACACCTTTGTTGCTCTCATCACTTAGGAAATTTCAAGGGTTTTAGGAGCTCTCTGACAGAAATGGGGACGAAAACCAATCATATATATTTCTTATTATAAATCACAGCACCGCAGCCCCCTCAGCAGCTTTCCAGACTGACACCTGGCAGTTACCTGCCAGCAGAGGAGGAGGTGGAGGAGGAGGAGGAGGGGGAGGAGGAGGAGGAGGAGAGCTGGGCCTGGGAGGACTTGAGTTTGCAAGAAGACTGAGCTTTACAGTCCAACCCTCCACACCACCTGGTCTACTGGGTAGAATGGTCCCCTGTGACACCCGAGGTCCCCTGCGATTGCACAGTTGTGTGTGATAAGCTTACAACCAGGGCAGAGGGAACAGGTGGAGTCGCTACAAACACAGGCTGTTGGGGAGAATCTGGGGTCACTTCAGGTGACACCTCCCAGCCGGTGCCCAGCCATCTCCCAGGGGGCAGCTTTGGTCCCCCAGCGTTAGCGAGGGGAGCACGCGTGGCAATCCGAGGCACAGGGATCCACGGTCTGGACCCGCTATCTTCGAGGACCGGCTCCCAGGATGTTTTCTTTCTGCAAAGAAGAAACACAGACAATCCTGGGCACTTCTCATTCTGTCCTGTCAGGAAGGGAACATTGTTCCAAGTCACCCTGTGTTCTTGATCTTGAAAAATCACCAGCAGAGTTAACAGACATCAGGAGCCCTGCAGAGCCAACAACAGCGTGTGTTCCCTCCCTCCCCGTGGCCACGGGCCCAGAGTGAGCGATGTAATCTAAGAAGCAGAGAAAACGATTAGAGATGGGGAAAATCGCATAAAGCGAACAACCGGCCAAGATGGGAATCCAAGCAGCAAGCGGAAATGCTTGTAAGTGTCCGCAGCACCAAGCACTTGCCGAACCTGCTCCTCGTATGTACCAGGGATGTGAGTCCTCTGTATGCAGTTGTAGGAACAGCCCAGGAGGCCTGGGGGCTCATAAATGATATGTTCTTATTTTGCAGAAGAAAAATCAATGCATGGAAAACACTGTCATGTTTACATAGCAAATACCGTGCTGTGTTCAATTAGATTTTTATATGATTTTTAAAGACATCTTTTTATATGTTAGTCCCCATATGACCTGCCAGCAGGATTTACATGTCATTCACAATCACATGATAACAGCACAGAACGTTTATTTCCACTTGGATTGGGTCTACACAATCTTTACATTCTTTTCCACAAGAGGAATAGCTTCCTCCCCCTTTTCTTCCCTCCTTCCTTCTCTTTCTCTTTCTCTTCCTCCCTATCCTCCCTCTTTCTTCCTTTTTTTTCTTTTTCTTTTCTTTTTTTAAACAGAGGAGGGAAAGGGGTCAGGACAGCTGCCAAGAACTTCTTGGTTCGGTTCCAAAGCATTCTGAGCAGAATTTCTCAGAATGTCAAATGCAACATCCCGTTTGGGGATTCAGCTGGGATTGTCAGTGATGTGCGAGGAAATTGGGAAATACGAACTTCCTCAGTTCCTCTCTCTGCTGTGATGGATCCTGTTGGCCATTCCTAGAGCAGCTCTCCTGGTTCTTGGATGTGTGACTTATCCTGACACCCTCCCCCCCTCCTGCTCTCCTGCCCTCCTGCTCTTGCCGGAAGGAAGTGCTGTGTGATGTCCCCTCCACGCAGGCGCCTGCCCATGACCTTCCCCAGAAGCAGCCTTTGGTCCCCCTCTCCTTGAAGGAGTTCAGATCACCCAGTTGAGATTTTTTCTCACTGTCAACCTTCTTTAACTTAAAGTCTGTATTTTCAGCTGCCTATAGGCATTTACCGTTTAAACTCCTGCAATCATTTCAAACTCAATATTTCCAAAATAAAATTTACCATTTTTACCTGGAACTACTCTCCATCCAGTGCCTGCACCCCCTCAAAGGCTCGTCTTGATGGAGATGGCAGGTGTGATTCTGGTTTCATCGTTCCATTTCCTATATTCATTCAGCCACCAATTAACTTTTTCCCAAAAATGTCTCTTCTGACTTTACTTTCCTCATCATTCCCTCTGCACTCCCCTCTCCCCCATGGTATAGGCCCGCACCTCTTCATGCTGCCCCTGACTCCCTAACTCCCTGCTCCTCATCTTACAGGCTGTTGCAGGTCACTTCTGTATCAGGAAACCTCTACAGCGTCAAGGTACGTAAATACTTCTGCTTGGCTTTCATGACTTCTCAGTACCTGGCCTAAACTAACTACAAAATAAATAAATACACATTCCTAAAAATATATATACACATTTCTGAAAAACATCAACAGGTTTCTTAATACCTGGCCTAAACTAACAAAAACAAACAAGCAAACAAACAAAAAACCAAACCAAACCAAAACAAACAAAAAAAAAACTACACACACACATTCTTGGCCTTAACTACAAAAAAATACACATTTCTGCAAAAAAAAACCACAAAAAACCCAAAAAACCTCCCACACATTTCTTAGTACCTGGCCTAAACTAACACACACACACACACACACACACACACACACAAACCCCACATTTCTGCCTGAGTCATGGGTTTCCATCTCCGGCCGGACTGGTGTGGAGCTATTGTGCTCGACATCCTGTCCCCTAAGTCCTTCACTTCCTGATAACTCCTCAAAGTTTCTCCATTCATTGTCCAAGTCCCATCATCTTTTTATCTAAAACTTAGTCCTGCCTCTCCCTCTCCGCTGAGCTCATACTGTATTTGTGATCTCTACCTTGAAGTTACTATCACGATGCATTGTCCTCTAATCTTTCTTATAATTTCCAGTTTGTGTTTTCTGAACAACCAGACTGTAGACTCGTTGAGGACAAGACAGTGTCTTTTATTTCTTCTGAATTACCCCTCCTCTTGAAAGTCTCCTGTGCTCCATGACCCACATTTTACCTATTTTCGTTTTCACCATTTTTAGTGTCTACGTTCTTGTAATTTATCTCCAAATAAAAGAGCTGGGTAAAAGAGCATTGCTTCTGTATCTTTCATAATACCGATCACGGTGCCAGCTAAACACACCGTGGTTTGTGAGAACACACCCAATAAATACATGGGTTTGAAATATAGGAGGGCACGTGTGTATTCGTTTCAGACAACTCAGAAATATGTTCAGCTCCGTCAGGATCCGAGTTGAAAATGGAATCATTTCAGTCATTTTCCCCTCTGATTCAGCTGTGCTGTCTTCCCAGACCCTGATGACGACTTGATAAAACAAAACTAAAGAGAGTAAAGGCACAAACAACAAAAATCTCAATGGCTCTTCAGATGGACTAAAGCGGGGTAGTTGGTAGGCCATTTCTCGCTGAGGACACTTGTTCATGGACTATTCCACTAGACACCAACCTCCATTACCCAACACCAACACTGCAAAGAGTGGGGCAGGGGCAGGGGGTGGAGAAGGGTACGGGCCGGCAGAGATGGAGACAGACACAGAGGCAGGCAGTGAGATGAGAAAGAAATAATCCAAAACACAGTTTTTCTTAAGGAAAGAAAAAAGGCCTTCTCCAGGGTGAGGAACAGAATCCAAGGGTGAGGAACAGAATTGAACTCAGAATCCAAGGCTAACGTCTGATTCTGCAAGTTCTGGGTCTGCTTTCTCCATGCCTCAGCCACGGTGAAGGCAGATGGCGGAGAGGTTATTACAGCTTTGCTTTTGTGCAGCATTTCTTTTGCGACCTTCTTTCTTCTTGAAAGCTTCACTCACTTCGGTTTTATTATAGGGGCTGCCGACTTGATAATCTGCCAATGCCACACATCTGTCTTGGTGGGTAAATAAATCACAGGAAAGAACATTTCAGCTTAAAGAGTAGAAATTCAAGCCCCGCTTTGATTTCTGCAACCATCACCACATCACAGGAATCCACAATTGCTACCCCAGAATGGGCCGTGTGGGCTATATATGGAGATGGCCCCAGTGCCATGGTGGCCAGAGGAAGAGAGGGAGCGGGTGGCTTTCCACAGCCCCTCCTGTCTGCGAGGGCCAGGCTCTTCCTTCCGGAAGGAATGGAGGAACCGGTCCTCACCCCTTACCTCAGACTTGTGTCCCAGCAGGTGTGTGGGCCTGGCTGCTTGAGTGTTGTGGGGTCGACATAATATACGAGCCACTTTTAAGCACCATGTCTCAGGTTATTCTCTATGTCCATCTTATTTTACTTTTTTAAAAGTGTTTTTATTGATTTCAGAGAGGCAGAGAGAGATAGAAACATCAATGATGAGAGAGAATCATTGATTGGCTGCCCTGTGCACGCCCCCTCCTGGGGATTGTGCCCACTCCCTGGGCATGTGCCCTGACCAGGAATCCAACTGTGACCTCCTGGTTCATAGGCTGATGCTCAACCACTGAGCCATGCTGGCCGGGCTATGTTCATCTGCTTTTACTGTACACAGAGGATCTGCACAACCCAGATGGTCTCACTGGATAAGAAGGGGTTTAAAGCCACCCATGTGTCACACAAAAGACCTGAAAGATTCAGTGGTGCTGTCATCTGGTATCTTCTAAAATATATAAAGGACTCTCCCCCACAAAATCCATACCCCCGCCCAAAATAAAAATCAGGATTCTCAATCAGCATCATTTCTTTACAGAACTTCTTCTTAAACCTTTGTTTAAAAAGGAAAACCGGGGGTCACAACGGAGACCCAGGTGATGATTGAATTAGCGTGTATTAAGGAGTGAGCTGGCAGCCAAGCATCAGTCTTGACTTTGTTTCTGCCTTTAGGGAGTTTATTGAGTGTGCTTTTGTGATATAATTTATAAGGAAATTGGTTTTACTGAAAGGGACGTTTTTGCTTTATGTCTTGTAGCACCCTAGAGTGCTTAAAAAAAGGGAAAAGGTAATTCCATTAAGCTTTCAATTTTCGCCAGCCAAAGAAATGAAATGGATGTGATTGGAAAGATAAGGTGCTGGCCTTCACTTGAACTGACCTTGCTCAGGGGTTGGGGAATAAGAAGCATGGCCTTTGTTTCAGAGGTGGCATTTCATGTTTAATTACTGGGTGAGCATTCCTCCCTCCCTTCCCTCCTCCCCCCCTCCCGCTCTATTAACCCCAACTCCCTCTGCGGAGACAATGCTCATTAAGATCACAGTAGACACATTATCCCATCATCTGAACAGCTTTGGGAGTCCTGTGTTTATTGGGGTGATCCTTAGTGGATTCAAAATCACGGTGAAAGTTACAATCAAGATGAGACGTGGCCTTTTAGGATTTATAGGGTCTCTGCTCGCATAGAAGGCACTGGGCCGCCAGCCACACCATAAGACTCTGGCAACATCCCCCAATTTTCTTCTTGAATCTAATCTTCAGCTTCATCTTTGCGGGGAGGGTGGCAGGGGGGTAGAGCAGAGGAAGGAAAAAACTATCAAAATTAAAGAACTAGCCCTCACTGGTTTGGCTCAGTGGATAGGTCGTCGGCCTGAGGACTGAAGGGTCCTGGGTTTGACTCTGGTCAAGGGCACATGCCCGCGTTGTGGGCTCGAGCCTCAGTAGGTTGGCAGGATGCAGCCAATCAAGGATTCTCTCTCATCACTGATGTTTCTCTCTCTCTCTCCCTCTGTCTTCCTCTCTGAAATCAATAAAAAAATATTTTTTAAAAATTAAAGAAATAATTTGTACTGCTCAAAGTTAAGATGTTTTCACATTATCTCGGGCGGGTCTCTAACACAATCAAGTTCTGTGTGCTTTAACTTATCAGTTGTTATCAGTTGGTGCCTCCAAAGCAGAGGGTGGGTAGAGTGTACCTTTTCCTTTATCCCTTTTCTGGATACTCATTTAGCAATAGGTTTTTATTCTCCAAAACTGCAGTGTCTCATACGGTAGCCATTTATACGCATATAAATATTTATAAATTTTAATTAAAATGAAATCAAATGAGAGGTTCAGTTCCTCAGTCACCGTAGCTGCCTTTCAAGGGTTAAGAGGCACATGTGGCTAGTAGCTACCAGAATGGAGAGCGCAGATCTAAAACATTTCCACCGCTTTCCAGAGCAGAACTTCTACTGGACAGCACTGCTCTACATAACAGGTGCTGATAAAGTTTATTTCCCTATACTCTATGCCAGCGGTTCTCAACCGCTGTGGGTCGCGACCCCTTTGGCAGTCGAACGACCCTTTCACAGGAGTCACCTAAGACCATCCTGCATATCAGATATTCACATTACGATTCATAACAGTAGCAACATTGCAGTTATGAAGTAGCAACGAAAATAATTTTATGGTTGGGTCACAACATGAGGAACTGTATTTAAAGGGCCAGAAGGTTGAGAACCACTGCTCTATGCTCTCATAACATAGTATATATTCAGAGAATCCAAACATTGAAATAGCAATCAAAGATAAATTTACAACTGCTATTAGACCGTTAGCCTTATCAATTAGGTCTTGTGATCTAATGATCTTCAACAGTCTCTCTCAGAGACTCCATTTTCAAAAATAACTGGATTTCTGGAAAGCCAAGCTTGAGAATCTGCAGAAAGGGCTGGAGAAAGCCTCTAGCCATAGTGCCACAAGGACTCAGAATTTTACATCTCACTTGCGCACACACTTTGCTCTGTGAAGAAGTGTTAGTTGTTATTTTGTTGCCTCTCTTGCCTACAACAGCTATCTTGAGAGGGTTGGCATTAAGGCTAAAAGTGGTCTGACCCAATAATAATAATAGTACTGGATGACGGCTCAAAGATGAATGCCACTCGCTGCAGGTCCCTTCAACCTCGTTCCTAGGGATCTGGGTCGTTGCAGTACAATAAGAATTTGCATTCAGTGAAATCAAGGTGGTGCTTTTAAATGGAAAGAGCCATGTCAGACAGTTATTAATAGGAAACACAAGAGAAACGTTCATTTGTAAACCAGAGGGAGGGTATTTTACACTGTCACGCTTCACAATGGTTGGTTTTCACTCGAAGAGCTGTCCTGTCCCAGGTGACTGACTGCCAGGGACAAGCAAAGCCCCCATCCCCAGCACAGCCACTCCAGCCAGGAGCTCACAGGAGGGAGTGAGGGGTGAGGCCTTGCTAAGCCTGGACACTGGCTAATCTCTTCTGTAAATATCCTCTCAATTACTGTGGTAGGTTGGCAAATTCTTTTTCCTGGAAAGGAGTCATTTCAATAGGATGCTACCTTGGTAAGGACATCGTTTAACTGGTTGAAAACATATTTGTAAAAACTTACACGGATACACACAATGAGCTGTACAACTTGGTGTATTAAAAGCATGTTCTAAGCTTGAATTCTAATGATTAGAGTTCTGGATTGAAATAGTCACCTGAACTTACAGAGGCATGAAAAATGTCTCCTTATCATTATGAACAGAAAACGAAATGCATAGCAGCTGGAAACATCACCTTACTTTGTTTCTTCTAAATCCAGTTAGACCCAGTAAAGGCGTTATATGCATATACTCCAAGGGAGGGAGATGAAATATTTGAAACCAGAGATGAAAGTAAGGCCACATATTAAAATAGCACTTTTCAAAAACAGTGACATTGTCTCCTTTGCTCATCTTCACCCAGGGAGGTACAGAGCACCAACCGGAAGAAACTAAATAATAATTGACTTGTCCAAGCGGTTACAAAGGGAGATTTTTTGGCAAAGCTATGATACAACCTAGAATTCCTGATTTTTCATTCTGATAAGTAATTTGATAGAAACTAAAAGTTAAAAGAGGAAAATATATTCTAATGACATACATGGCCCTTCTAACCTTACGACTTGTTGGCATTTCATGAAAGATTAAAATCACATGTTATGTTCCCGGGCCTTGCTGAGGCCCACGGGTTACCACACAGTTGCTTGCAGGTCTGGCGCTCTTTCTATGGCTAAGACGAGGCTGCGAGTGGTCCAGGCTATGCAGTCACCGTAGCAAGGGGGAGGGAGCAGAAGGATTACACTTGGTGAAACTCCACAAGCTCTAAGAAGACTCTATACTTCTTGGCGGAACTAACCAAAGAACGTTTGTTAGTTGGAGAGGTAAAATGTAGTAAAACCACCAAAACGATTATTGTAGACATTTTCTGTTCGAGGTGCATGCAAAGAATTTTGCATGAAGTAGAAACTAAGTAAAATATGTCCCAGATAAAAAAAGAAAAAAGAAAAGAATTTTAAGGACTGACACAAGGGGCATGTAAAGGATGAACATCAAATTTTAATCTTGAACCTTTTCTCCAGTCTTCAAATTATTAACATGATAAATGGCAATTTAATCACCACCCTATCAACGTGTAACAAGCCCTTGTTACAAAATCTCCAGCTATTGTCTCCCCCCAAAACCAATAGAAAAACCCATACATTATATTATCTAAGTGATCTATTAACAGATGAAATTTTAACCAACTTCATACCAGGAAACTATTAACAGAGGTACTTCAATCACATAGCTTAAAATATGGAGAAAAGACAGGTAAAAAAATTATCTTAACCTGTAGTAGTCTTTTTACTTTTTAAAATTTTTATAAAATACACTAATTTCCCAAAATAAAGAATATTATGACACATTGGTGTCAACTTACACAGATGAAAGCTGATGACAGCTTTTTTTTTTCCTAACTAAAGTTCATCTCACCAAACCTTTATATATTACATGAATATCCAAGTAAAGTATTTTTTAAAAAATTCAACACACAGGAACATAATGTACAGTGTCTTATAAAAAAAAATGGTTAATTTAGGAATGATTTCATTTTAACCACATCGTATATCTTTTTAAGACCATGAAACCTCCTGCTGTTGCAAGAAGACTTTTCTGTTCGTGTTTCCATTTCCCAGTTGTAATTCTTAAAAGTGAGAAATAAAAAGGTTTTTGTGTTTGTTTGCTCATGAGGAAACTGTGGCAATGATTTCATTCACTCCCAGGCTGTCTTCCCTCCTTTTGTTTTGTTTTTTAGGACTACTCAGCCCCACGACTGCGTGGCGCGGGAATGAAATGGGTAGAAGAGGCCGATGACATGACATCAAAGGACGGATATAAAAAGACAGGCTCGGCTGGATCCCGCCACAATTGCAAGGTGTGGGCACCCTCCCTCGTGCCAAGCCTCCCAGGGCCGCGAGAGAACAGTGAGAGCAGCGGCCTCCTGGCTCACCCCTGACATCCCTCCGCAGCTGGGAGCACGGATAAAGGACCATTTCCACTAATCACTTGTGTCACGGCTGATGGATACCTTGGCCAGGGAGAGAGGGAGTGTACTCAGAGAAATTGGTCAGTAGTGGCTTTGGGGTAGAGAAAAGAGTACTGTTTATTTCCCAGCTCGGGCATCGGTCAATTCCGAGCACAAACTCACCTCGACGGGAAACTGCAATGAAATATACAGACCATGCACAGCAGACATGACTGTGGGAACCAACGCAGCCACATGCACACGTGGGAAAGGACTCATGATGGGTGTATGTAAACGTTTCACAGTGTTTCTCATAGCCACTGACTCCCGCACGAGTGCATCACGGACCACCACTATCTCACAAACGCTCACTGTGTCCTGGGCATGCAGACCACTTACGGTACAACGGGCACATGACATTTCACAGCCATTCGCAGACAGGAGTCCAACTTCAGATTTTCCAACTGCCAACCAATGAAATCGAGCTGCTTCTCTTATAAAACTAAATTGATTTCTGAATACATTTTTTTTGTTGTTGTTCAAGGGTTGTGCTTTTACTCTTCCTTATCGCTTCATCGCTTTCACGCTCGGAAAATTAAAAAAACCCACAAAATTAAATCGAGGACTAGGTCTTAAGGCGATTCCTGACCAAACCAGTAAGACAAGCAATCATTAACATCTCTTTTCACAAGTTTCTGTCTCCCAACCCCAGACCCTTATTGGTACTGACTCAGCTGCACGTTTTGGTTTCCCAAAGAGGAAAACCAAACCAGAGAACTGGCATTTCTGTCTTGAAAAAGCAAAAGCAAAAAAAAAAAAAAAAAGGCAAAAAAACACCGGTGTGGGGAAGGGGGAGTTCATTCTCTGTTAAAAAGAATCTCTTGCTCTCAACAGGAGAGAATCCAGCTTCTCCTTAGCTATCATTTCATAAATTAATAATTCCTTAAAATCATAACCCAAAGAATTGATCTATAACGAGAAAAATTCAAGTTTAAAACAGCAAATAAATTAGTTAAGCCTTGTAAACAATTGTCCATTTTAGCTATATATCTTTAAAAAAAAAAAAAAGGTTTCTCTGTAGAGTCAATCAGACAGTACAAGGCACACCTTCCGCATCCGCATCCAGAGTGACAAAACCCACAACCACGCTCTTGTCATGCCGCTGGCTGGTCCACATGTGTTGGGGTCCTGGGGTCACACGCCCGTCCTCCGCTCGTCTCCCGGCCACCGAGAAGTCCGCCGATGTGCTCTTCCCGTGACATCGCGCTGTGCTGTCGTGTGGAGTGACAGGATTTGAAGCCTTCCCAAGGTGAGTCTCCTCAGATGTTCTCCACAAAGCTTCCTGGGAAAAGGCCAGTTTTCCCGTTGCGCTGCAATGTGCCTTTGAACCAGCCGTCCTCTCGTTTTTTATGCACAAACACAATATCTCCCTCCTTCAGTTCAAGTTCGGCCTCACTCTGAGGAGGATAGGATACCACCACCCTGTGCCTGGGAAAGAGAGAGAGATTTCAGGGAAGGCCATGGCGAGCGGGGACAAGAATGGCGTGCACAAGCAGAAGGGGAAGCAGCATGGGTTTTGTGGATAATGTCTGTAAAACCACTCAACATACAACTGTGCGCCGGGAAGCAGAGACTCGGTGTGGACGGTCTGGATATGCTGAATGGATGACCCGGCCTGGTTTATAGGAATGCCCTTGACAGAGAGCCATCTTGTCCCCCTCAAACGTTTATAGCACAGAAGAAAAAGTGTCTTGTCCTGCTCTTTTCTCAAGAAGAAAGGAGTGGATTTGACTGGGGACACTGATGGCGCCAGCGCTCTCTGCTCTGCCTGCCTCAGGCCCAGGGGCTGTGCCTGGCCTCTCCCTCATGCTGTCAGCTCGAGTGGCCAGGCTCAGGCCTGCCTTCTGGACGTGGGTCTCCAAGGCGACCCCTCTGTGTCCCTGACATTAGGGCTTGACAGGGGCAAGGTGGCAAATCTAAGGAAGCTCACCTGCTTTACACACTCAAATTCTCCCTCGGGCAGGCTGTCCTAAGGGCTAGGCAGGGAGGGGAAGACTGTGGCCACAAGTTCAGTCCAACACAATCGGGAACAAGGCTGACATTCGGATCTCTAATAGTGCAGTAACTGTGTCTGCTCTCCACTGGCTCCCAACTCCCGTTAGCAGGAAAAGGAGTCATTATCACTTATAAACCCCAGAAGCCCTGTTGATTTAATGTTATCTACCCCATTTCCATGCTCCTTGGTCTACTTCTGCAAAATGATGGTTAGCAGCCACGGAAGCCAGAAAAGGGGGTGGTGGTGGGAAGAGTGGGGGGTTGTTTTATGCTCTATATCCTTTTCTTTAAAATCCTCAGCCGAGGGTTTTTTTTCCATTGATTTCTAGAGAGAGTGGTACATGACCTTGACCAGGAATCGAACCCATAACTCTTTGGTCCATGGGATGGCGCTTTAACCACTGCGCCATCCAACCAGGGCTATGCTCTATATCCTTTTATCCCTTTTTATTTTTCCAGCATTAATGCTCCCCTTCACACCTCTCCTGCTTCTCCCAACCAAAGGGGTAAATGGCGGTGCATGGTAGTCAGCCTCCAAGCTGGCCCCGGGGAGCCTTGCCCCCTGGTAGTCACATCTAATGTAGCCTCCTCCCACAATGATGGTGACACACGGTGTGAGCAATCATCCACTGTGAAAATGACCGTGTGCGGCTTTGGAGGCTAGGTCATAAAAGGCATGTGGCTTCTGTTTTACTCTCTCTTGGGTCACGTGCTCTGGGAAAAAGCAAGCGGCCATGTTGTGATAAAATCCATCATCCCTATGGAGAGGACCACATGGTCGGTACCTGCAGTGTCTTTCCAAAAACCAAAACTAGCTCACCAATAGTGATGTGAGTGGGCCACCGGGGAAGGCAGTCCCAGCCCAGTCAAGCCGTCAGATAGCTCAGGCTGACATGTGGGGTGTGATCTCAAGAAATATCCTAAGCCAGAGCCACCCAGATAAGCTGCTCCCAACTTCCCAACCCACAGAAACTGTGAGATAATAAATGTTTATTGCTTTCAGCCACTAAATTTTGGGGGTAACTTGTTACACGGCAGTAGATTATAGGACCCACTCTTGACTGTAAGTAAATAATGTTATGGCTTAAAACATGACCAGCAGAACAAATTCTATACACTGCCCCGAACTCATAAAACCCAGCGGAGCCTAGCCCTTTCAGAAGATGGCTAGTTTCACCAATTTCCTATCCATAAGAAACAGAATCTATTCGCATTAAGAAGGACCATAGGGAGAGTCCCAGGCTATTGCTCTATTAGAAAGGCATCTCTGCAAAGGTCCCAGTGATGGCGAACCTCTGACAAGCGTGTCAGAGGTGATACGCGAACTCATTTTTTTGGTTGACTTTTCTTTGTTAAATGGCATTTAAATATATAAAATAAATATCAAAAATATAAGTCTCTGTTTTACTGTGGTTGCAAATATCAAAAAATTTCTATATGTGACACGGCACCAGAGTTAAGTTAGGGTTTTTTCAAAATGCTGACATGCCGAGCTCAAAAGGTTCGCCATCACTGGTCTAGTGGCTGCCCAAACAATTCCAGAGCTACTTTGGGCAACAGAGCAAATTATCCTCCAAGATCTGAAGCAAACACACAGCAAGGGGGGTAGCTTATTGTTTCTAAAAAAAAGGTTCAGCCAATTCAAACATGAATATTTATAGACAACAAGGCTTAGGGTTCAACCAAACATGGGATGAGGGCGGAAGCATGGCATTGGGGAGATCCCTGGCCCGGGGTCTGACATAGCCGTGAAGGTCATTTGGAGCAGATTAACTTTGGGCCAATTATCTCAGATGTCTTGGTCTCAGTTTCCTTGTCTGTAGAGTAGGACTGTAGTGAGTTAAACAGGTGTTATCACGTAATGTCGTGAGATCAGAAGTGCGATGCTCAAATAGTTCACACCCCAGCATAATCATTCGGCCAAAGCAGGCAGGGGCCCGGTGCTCCAATGAGATGAAGAATGGGCCAGTCAGTAGCTGGCCACCTCTACCCAAGAAACAGACTCAGAACACTAAAGGAAAACTGTCTGATAACGAGACTTGACAAACTTTAGAATGGTGTAGTTTAAGGTTTTGGAATTCTTTCTAAACCTTTACATCTGTAAAAGCAAGACCAATACTTTCTTCTTGGACTTATCTAAAGGAAGGAATCCAAATGAGATTTCTCAAGTCTGTTGCCAACATGCTAAAATTCCATGTAAAAAGCAATGTAAATAGTTGCCATTTGGGGAAAGTTAAAATTTAAGCAAAGCTTTATAATTCTGGGGGGAAAAGTGCACAAGTGACTCAGATCCCATTCAGAGTAGATGTTTGATGAAATGTGTTCCCCACCAGTTCTCTGCGAGCTGCCTTCAAGGGAAAATGAAACAAAAATAGTTCTCAAGAAACTTGAAGTGAATTAGATGAACATTTGCATCTTACAAAATGCACTAAACCAATTTTGTCAACATTTTTTTGAACTAGAACTGCTGCCGGGCTAAGAACATAATCTTCCTGCTCCGTTCCCAGGGGAAGCACATTTTCGCTGCTAAGTTCTAAGTCTCTGGGGGGTGGAAGGAGACACCATGCGCATAATGGAAACTGTGACACAGCCTTGATTGCATGAAGACTCCCAGGTGCAGCAGGCACAGATTCTACTTAGAAATCGTCCAGTGATTCTGGCCTGGAGCCTTGTGAGGTAGTTTGCATACAGATTTCTAATACGAACTCTTAAAGCCAAATCCTGGGCACAACTGGCCAGCCATCTCAGGCACAGAGCGGGTTTGCCAAGCAGAAAGTTTACAGACCAACAAACAGATGTGAGGCGCAGCTGTGGCGGCCCTTCCCGTCTGCGGCTGCACCCTGCGCCTCACTCGGATCATGCTTGTCTTCAGTGGGATAGGGCTTTTGGGAAGGTCTGAACCTCCGGAGTCAAAGACTTCTCTCCCATGACCTCCATGGGACCTGCTGATCCACCCTCAAAATCTGCACCCCATCCATTCCTCGTTATGGTCACGGCCACCATCATTTGTGGACGAACTCATTACCTCCCACCTGGGCAAATAACCTACCTGTCTTCCCTGCCTCAGATCTCTTCCGGGCCCTACTCCATTCTACACTGAACACGTTCATTTCCTTAGCTGTCAACTCCATTGGCAGCTATCTGTCGCTCAAAAATTGTTCCCATCTTCTCAATGCCTGCAAGGTTAATCCTCAATGACCCGGTCTCCTCTTCATAGCTGTAGTTACTGTTATCTCCAAGAGCGGACCAAACACTTGTCTAAACCTGAACACGTCCCCCAAATATGACCTTTACCTCCCCGACTCCATACCTTGGCTCATGGATTGTAGTGAGTTAAAAAGGTGTTAACTCTCAGGGAACTCCTTTTGACGACCTCTCTGCCCATCCAGACCCAAACAGGCCCTCCAATTCTCCCCAGTGACTTTCTCAAGGCCCATGACTGGAAGTAATTTCATGCTTGACCAGATTCCAGAGGCCTCGTGTATGTTTTGTTTTTTTAAAAATGTATTTTATTGACTTTTTCTACAGAGAGGAAGGGAGAGCCAGAAACATCGACGAGAGAGAAACATCGATTAGCTGCCTCCTGCACACTCCCTACTGGGCATGTGCCCGCAACCAAGGCACATGCCCTTGGCCGGAATCGAACCTGGGACCCTTGAGTCTGCAGGCCGACGCTCTATCCACTGAGCCAAACCGGCCAGGGCTCGTGTATGTTTTTTATGGCACTTGGCCCAGTCTACACGGTATTATTGCCATCTTCATCCTTAGCACATTTATTCTACTAGACTGCAAGCTACTTGAGGGGTGAGATGATGATAATTCACTTGTATGTCTCATGCTAGTTAGCACAGCACATATGATAATTCTTAATAAGCACGCTGAATGACAAAAAGGAAAGGCCTCATTATACAGCAAAACTACTTTTTAAAATGCATAAAGCTCCTTAAAAAGGAATGAAATTCTGACACATAGTACACAACATGGATGAACCTTGAAATATTATACTAAGTGAAGTAAGCCACCCAGAAAAGGATAATATCACCCAGTTTCACACATCCACAGACTAGTAAAGCTCATAGCGACAGAAAGTAGATGGTGGTTGACGGGGGCTGGGAGAGGGGATGGGGTGTTAGTTGTTTAATGGGCGCAGAGTTTCAGTTTAAGATAAAACTGTTTAAGATGATGAAAGAGTTCTAGAAATGGATTGTGGTGATGGTTATACAACATCGTGGAAGTACTTAATGCCACTGAATTTGAAATGGGAAGAATGGCATATTTTATGTATATTTTCTTATCACAATGTTAAAAATAAATGAATGAATGAATGAATGAGTGAATAAAAATAATGGAAAGATTAGAGAAAAATGGTACTGTGGTTGTTGGAAAGTAACCCCTGCTCCCTTTGAACGGAGCCCCTGGGAGGCAGTGTGGCTCACAGACGGGGCTGTGGATGGGCCTCTGCCCCTTGTGGCTGGTGGACCCTGGCTCAGTTTCTGGCAACAGTTTCCATGTGGAATGGGAGGAATAGAAGTTTGCCATGTAAAGAAGTTCCACTGGCTTCCCAATGCCCATCTTCCTGGTTTGGGCTGTGGTGTTCTGGCTTCGATCTAAATGGGCACTTGCAATCTTTATTAGTATACATTTTCAATTTCCTTTATTTTTTCTGGCCTCTCTTGCATTCTCTGTCGTTGATACATTTTTGTTTCTAATCTCCCCTGGTATAGCCCAAATTGGGTCCCCGGTGGCTCTTGGAAGCATCTGCCCATCACCCTGGTCTGGGTGGGTAACCATTCACTGCTTTCTGTTAGTTGCTATAACAATCTAACAGCCAATTAAGTATTTTACTAGCAAAACCATACGAGCTCTCTCTTCAGTTTGCTTGCAGTCCAAGCAAATTATGTCCATTGCTTCACCCTGTGGGTTCATTGTCACCAACTCAAATTGATCGTGCTGGTTAAGCTGACTAGCTTTCTGTAAATCCAATCTATCCAATTTGTATGTTTTCAAGTATTTTCGTTTAATCCCTGATCAAAGATCACAGGTTCTTTTCTAATTTAGGAGATGGGCTTATAGGTATGTGGTTATCAATTTAATTCCTAAACTTACAAATATACATAGAGATGACTTGTTGTGTCTCCTTAAGCCCTTTATGTGTTTTTTAGAAGAAAAAAAAAGCTGTCATATATGCTTTCTTTTATTTGCCATCTCTTCTGAAATATTTTATTTCCACTTTCTGTTTGCAATTTCTGATTTTTTCCCCCCTCAATCCGTCCAAATACTTGCTCTATTATTTTTGCTGTCATCAATTATACATTTGCTGCCTCCGGGATAGAGCGTTATTTCTTGCTTGTTTTCTTCAGTCTCTCAGACATACACAAAAGAATCCTTTTGTTCCTCAGAGAATCCTCTCAGCTGACACCAGGACCTGTCAACACACCTCAAGGTCCCTCCTTCCTCACTGTGAGACTCTTTTAGTCTTCCTATCATGCGGAGGCTTCTTTCTCTGACAGCGCTGGCTGCCGTAGTCACAGTCTTTTCCTCTAGAGATCTATGGGATGGGGTTTGAGAAGAAATTGTATGCTTGTTCTCATTATAATCTGCAGCTGGATCCTATCTCGTACTGTGCCAATACTATCCATTGAAAAACAGTTCCCTGAAATTTTATCAGTAAAAATTCTACCAAGAGAACCACAGGTATTCTCTACTGTTAGGGCAGGAGTTGTGGGTAGTTAGATTGTGAATCAAGGAATCCAGGATCCTGAAACTCTTTCTGAATCATACTGATGGGAAAGTTCATTTTCCCTTCATTGTTAGCACTAAGCACTTTTGTGCTGAAAGTTTTGAAATATTAAAATGATACAGTTGGCAAAAAAAATTTCATCCTCGGTGAATAATAGGATGTTTTTCCTTACTACTTGTTTCCACACATTTTTCCCTTCGTTGTTAGAGCCAGGCAGACTGAGGACTCCAAGTAAAATAAATATTATCGCCATCATAGTAGGAAGGCGAAAGGGGCTGTGAAAAGCTGGTCAGGCTATTGCATTTAATATTCCACTGAACATGTGGGTTATACAAATATAAACTTGGGCAGAAATCTTCCCCAAAGGCCCCTTTCCTACTTGTAAAAAATGGAAATGGTCCTATAAAAAACAGTGCCAGGGAATTCCAGAGTGCCCGTGCCCATCTGTCCCATCATCAAAGTCTCCGCGTTCCCCTTCTGATGTGTGTCCCGCACTCCCTGAACCGCCGTCACCTGTCTGTTCCCCTTTTCAGCGCACTGAACAGCGGGAGCCTGCTGCAAGAAATGAGCTCCTCTCAGAGGAAGGGGCTGGAGTGCAGCAGCCACAGAGATGGAGGACATCTGGCGACTGAAAAGGAACACATAAAAGGGGGCGGGAGAGCGGTGCCCGGGCCAGTGCCAAGGGAGAGTCTGGGCAAAGTGAATGAGCACTCAGAACAGTCACACAAACACCCCAAATGACAGGAAAAAGAAGAGAGTGATTCAAGGCACGAAGGAAAAACTGCAGCTCAATGCCTGGGGGTGGGGAGAGGAGGAGCCTTTGTGGCCAAAAGAAAGTAAACACGTCGCTGGACTCCCTCCAGGGACAGAGGCTCCATCCCTGGAAAGCAGAGGGAGGCTGCAGGAAAAGAGGCTGCTGTCAGGATAAAGGAGGGCGTGCATTCAGGACAAAATCCCAAAGCGTCGCCAAGAGCACAGCAGACAGGGGAGGGGCCGAATGATTTCACCGATGGGCAAAGACTAGTTTTATAAGGATTACAATTACAGAAAATTACGTCGCCTCACTATAAAAACACACAATAAATTTTGTACTTTGTACTTAATGGACACAGGTTGTTTGAAGTTTATTCTTTTGCAGTTTATTTATGGGTAAAGAAAAAAATATGCCCAAAAATAGATGAATGAAGGCTTCAGATTTTGGTGGGTACAAATGTTCATCTGAAATACCGAGTTAGGAGCATTTAAGTCATTTTAAAGCGGAACACCTGGATAGTAAGATTTTGAATCTGCAATAGGAAATGCTATCGAAAAGGCACCATCTCCACAGATGAGAAATCTGCTTTGCTTATGAAATGCAGGGCCACGGGGCCTAAAGCTTATAGAAACAGTGAACCAGGTGATACTCTGAAAAAAAGTTTATATATTTATGCGTTATGTGAAAACAGTCCGCTATGTTTAGTGTATTTCACGATGTTTTCCTGTGGCACCAACAGTGCTTCATTTTCAGTTCACAGAATCCTAGCAGATATTTGTCTGACTAAGTACATTTTCTTTCCTAATGCACTCCTAGGCCCCCAGTGACTGTATCAAACAGGTCTGCTCACATCTGTATTTGTTATTCAAGGCCAGAATCCCTCAGACAGGGTTCATTGCTCGTAGTATAGCTGAGCCAAGTCCCTGGGTCCGGAGAGGTGGCAGGTCTCGAGAACAGAGCCACCCTCTTCTAGCTCAGGAAGAATAAAAAGAGAATCCTCTTAGTTGCCGGAATTCTCCGGTTGCTTTACAAGTAGCAGGTACTAGTGAAAAAAGGGAAAGGATGACACAAGGGAGCAATTGCTGGCGACAGAAGAGAAGCAAGAAGAAGGGATAGATATGAGCAAGTTTCCAGTGATTGATGAATTCCATCCAAGGTACCATTCTGGATTGGTTGTCTGGAGAAAATACATCAAAAGAAGGCGGGAGGCCTACACCCATGAAAGACACACAGGAGGGAAAGGCAGGGACTAGAGTATGTTCCAGCAAGTGGTAAAAGAAAGCCAACGCTTGGTTGTTATTACAACTTAGTTAAAAAAAAAAAAAAGAGGGGAGGATGTGGGAAAATATCATAAATGTCAGGATAAATATGCCAGCATAAAGCTTGCCATGCATTTCTCAGTTTTCTGCTGGAAAACACTGAACTCACCTTTCGCACACAACAGGCCTAGACTCATTCATGACGGAGCCCAGGGAGGAGCACGGCTGTCGTGGAGGTGGGGCGATGGGAACGGCAGAGTCCAGGGAGCTAGTCTTGCGATGAAGGACCTCCTGGGCCAGAGCTGCTCCCACAGCCACCGCCTGGGCGGGACCATCTCCATCCATGGGGCAGGAGCCCGCCCTGCCGTGGGCGCCCCCTAGCGGCAGCTCCGGACCCACTGCTCCCTGCAGAGGCAACTCCCCGCCACCTCCACCACCACCCAGCTCCACCTCCAGGGTGGGTGAGGCTGGAGGGGACACTCGGGGCTTCCGTTTGGTGGAGGCGCCAGAAAGCAACTTCAACAAACCCTTTCTTTCTTTCTAGAAAAAGAAAAAAAAAAAGTGCATTAGTTGAAAACTGACAGCACCATTGTGGTATAATCTATAGGGCACTACAGTTTCAACTTCTGGTTTGATCTTTTAAAATTATTCCTGTGGCTATTTGGTTATCCAAGATCTACCTGTCAATTCTGAGTGATATTAACCCGACCATTTATTCTCTTTCTTCTCCCTTTCGGCCTGCAAGTTTTTACTTGTTTGGGGTATTCCACTGTTCATCACTACCTTCTACTGAGGTAGGATAAGCAGATAAAAAAGATGTGAAACAAAAAAACTCACCGATTCACATCTCAGGTGTGGTGAAGGCAGAAGCAGTTATATTTAGAACAAAATGGAGATCTCCGATTATGGATTTAATTCCCTGAAATTTGGCCTATCCTGTCTCTAGTTCTTGCATGCTGAATTAAACACAAACCTAATCGCATTTTACTCTCTACCCGCAGACTTGACTTCTTATATTTATCATAGTGAGGTCTTGATCAGAGTTAAGGGCTAACCTACTTCTCACATGCCATCCTTATAAAATTTAACAAGCCCAAAACAACAGAAGTCAAACCATTGCCATTGTGCAAATATCTCCTTGTTTAGAAAGCCAAAAGCAATTCTACAAAGAGTTAAAGAAAGCTTTAGTACAATAAAAACCACCGTGTCTCTTTTTGCAAGTAAGTGTACAAAATAAGAATTTTCCCCAGCAATAGCACTCCACAGAAAGCTCTCTCTTGAATCTTTGTCTCTTTTGACATCTTTGCTCTTTGCTCCTCTCGGAAAACCAGATCTTGAGCCGAGAGCTCCCCTTCATTCCAAGCCTTAAATGCCAATGTTCTTCTTTTTTAAGAAAAATACTTTTTGATTGATTTTAGAGAGAGAGGAAAGGAGAGGAAGAGAGAGAGAGAAAAAAACATCAACTGGCTGCCTACTGGGGACTGAGCATTGTCGTGTGCCCTGACTAGGAATCAGACCATGACCTCTCAGTGCACAGGACAGAGCTCAACCAACTGAGCCACACCGGCCAAGGCTCAATGTTCTTTCTGATGACTAAACATAGGTAACAATCATCATTTTAAACTGCTTTACTAAGATGTCAACTACATTATAAAGTCCTCTGAATGGAAGCATGGCTTAAAAATAAAACATCTCGTATAGAAGCAATTCTTTAGAAAACTCTATAGACAAATGGGAATTATTATTAAGGTCCACTAATAGAAAAATAGAATTATGAGGGGCCCACAAGGAGATATAACAGTAAGAACTTTGTCTTGGGAATATGAGTCAGTTCATACCCAGTGGAAATCCATTGGGGAAGAATTTGACTCCATAATGACATAGTTCCATTCGACATCGAATGGCAGGAAAAAAGGAAGCGACAAATGTAATAATTTATCAGACAATGAAAGGCACTTGGGGAGACTGCGCCACAGGCCCGTTTACCATCCTAACATGGCTCACAGTGTGTGCTGACTCCTGGGTCAGAAACGGAGGAGGGGCAAGACATTTCTGTCCATGCCCAATGCGGGCTGCAGACGAGAAGAGCCAATCTATCGATGGCGGACCCCCTTCCTCCCCACCCCAGCCAGAGGAAGACCCTTTTGCATTTCTCTTTAAGGCCTAGCCTCAACGCACCTTCCTAGCTATGGCTTCATGTAACTAACTTCACATTTGCCAACGGGTTACTCTATGCGTTCCAACAAATGAGCCTATAAAGTTGAACAGCCTGCTTGAGCGCAGTGCCTGGAGCTTATACACCTGTGCATCACACCCAGTGCCTGCCTGGGGCCGAGCCCGGCACCTCCTGAGCCGAGAGGCCAAGACCGCAAGAGCATGAGGCAGGTGGGAGGAAGGGAAAGATTTAGCACATCCCAGGGCTAAAGGAAGGGGCTATTTCTGGATCATCCAGTGGCGATAAAGACTTCCCTCTACAGTGGGTCACGACCCCTTTGGCGGTCAAACGACCCTTTCACAGGGTCGCCCCAAATCATCCTGCATATCAAATATTTACATTATGATTCATAACAGTAGCAACATTACAGTTATGAAGTAGCAACGAAAATAATTTTATGGTTGGGTCACAACATGAGGAACTGTATTTAAAGCGCCAGAAGGTTGAGAACCACTGCTCTACACAATGGCCAATGAAGTGGGCTGATGGAAGCCTGTTGGAGCTGCTGCCACACTTTTTTAAGGAGCCGGAGGTCTGGGGGGCCGGAAAATGGGCAGGGAAAGAATACCATTCACTGGCTCCACATCTAAAGCAGCAGCCAGCCTCAGCTTCCAGCTGTTTCTGCCAGGATGCAGGAAAGCGCTCTCTAATCCCCGGACCCCCACAGACCTACTGAGAACATCAAGTCCATTGATAAACTGCAATCTCAGCAAGCCTCAGCTAAAGATGTTTCTTTAAAAGCTCAGTCTGGGCACTCAGAAAAATATCAGTTAACTGAAGGGCGCCCAGGGAACAGCCTCTAAAGTGATTAAGAAGAAAGATGACTTGGTTCATCTAAAATGATTAAACACATTAAATACAGATTGCGCTAATGGCTTCTCGGGATGTGTTCTCATCATCAGCCGCTGCCGATGGTCCGAGGAGCAGCCGGTGGAGGGTGAGGTGCTGTGGCGGGGTGCACGGGTAACGGCTGGGTATTCACATGGCAAAGATGCTGCCCTGTTTCCCAGATGCTGTGCTTTTAATATCATATTCCAATGTTTTCTACGTTAGCAGAACAAGGTGCACATGAAAGAGATCGTTTTGCAAACTCAGATACTTATCATCTCCCGGAGCCTTTGTTTTTTTCAAAATCCAGGGGCAGAAAACTACAGATGAATTAATAAAGACTACATCTCAGCAGTTTTTTAAATGTAATGTGAGCATGCATAAAAAGGGGGGGGGCATATCTTTGAACATAAACCTTAATAATTCTTCTCTTGTGGGTTTCCCAAGAAATTATTCATAGACGAAATAATGTTATGGTCATCATTTTCTCATCAGAAGATTTGATGATTTAAAATGGCTTCTCAGACAAAACAACAACAACAACACAAAACAAAACAAAAAACGGGGTGGGAGGAAAGAACTATTGAGCCAGAAAATAATCACCAGATAACAGAAAGAATAATTTTACACATAAAAATAATTTCTGAACCTCAACTTAATAACTTCCTATTAGTCCCATGACATAAAATGAGTACAATACGGGAAACATCAAGTCAAAGCTCCTTCCCAAGCAAAAATAAATTTCATACGAGCAACAGCCAATTAACCACATTCTACCCCTGAGTCTTCCTCCAATTCCTCTCCTTGCCCTCAGATGTACAGAGAAAGCAGCGAAAGGTAAATAGTCTTCCAGGCCACTGGTCATCAAAAATCTATGCAGTCAGACTCCCAATAATCAGAGTCACTGTTCTTAAGTAAGGAATTTCAAAAATTTAATTCATACGACTGTCTAGTAACAATCACTCATTCTCTTATCAGATATGACTGTCATGTATGAACCAACAATGTGCCAGGCTCTGAGAATACAGTGGTGGGCAAGACAACAAGCAGTTTACATTCTCTAGACAGACACCATCATGGCTGTGAAACTGGTGCTCTGTAGAAAAATAAGCAGGGTCAGGGGAGAGAGAATGAGCAGGGGATGGAGGGGGTTCTGTCTGGAAGTGGGAGAGGAGGCAGGAAAGCATTTTTTTTTAACGTGCACAGAAAGAGGGAAAGGCCATATGATATTCTAGAGATGGTTAAATACCACTGGATTCAAAAATCTTAATGCATTTTATAAAGATTTCCACATGTATTCCTCACACCCATCCACCTGATGAGGTAGGATCAATGCTATTCTCATTGCCTAAATCTCCCTAAGTTTGCCTAGAATCACACTGCTAGTAAGGGGTTATACTAGAACCAAGCCCCTACTTTTCTGTGACTTCTGCACAGGCAACGTCTGTAGAAGAAGTTTACTCTGTGCAATGGACTCCAAGAGCAGACACACTGACCCAGGGCTGCTGATCACCAAGGTCACTATGAGCCAAACTCCGCATGCAGATTTGCACTGTCCAGACCTAGTCTGAGTCCCAGCTGTTGGCTGGGGCAGCAGCAGTGACTCCAAGCACTTACCAGGAAGTGTGGATGGGCTTCTCCTTAAGAAAATGAAATGGTGAAGCCCACAGACCATCTCATTTTTTTTAAGTTTTTAAAAAATATATTTTTATTGATTTTAGAGAGGAAGGGAGAGGGCTAGAGAGAGAGAAACATCAGTGATAAGAGAAAATCATTGACTGGCTGCCTCCTGCACAGCCCACACTGGGGATCGAGCCTGCAACTTAGGCATATGCCTTGACTGGGAATCGAACCGTGACCTCCTGGTTCATTGGTCGACGCTCAACCACTGAGCCATGCCGGCGGGCCAGGCCATCTCATTTTTGACAGCAAAATAAAAACCGGGGAGAAAGGAAGACCATGTGAGCAAAGAGTGATCCACAGGGACATCAAGGACATGTGTTCAGGATAGAAGAAAATGGGCTACTAAAAACCAGATGGTCCTTCTTCTTAAGAAAACTGAGAATAATAGCAAAGGTCCTCAAACATTAGCGGATTGATTGAAGAAAACCTGTGGTTAGCTCAAGGGAGAGTCATCAGGAATTTGGGTGGGAGGTTTGAGGCACTAAATGTTGAGACCTCTTGTAAAATGCTGTCTTGCAGGAACAACAAGGATGTGGCCGAGAACCAACACCGCTCCTGCTGACTCCTCTGGGAAGGACTGTCAACGTCAGAGAAGCCTCCTGAAGCATCCCCAGACCAGGAAGGCGGGGTGGGACATGGAAGCACTTGGGGTAGAGGGGCGCAGTAGAGGTGGTTTCTTCTCTTCTTCTGATGTGAGGGTTAAAACTGCTAAATTAAGTTAGCGGCCATTACACTGAGGTGCTCCTAGTACAGTGATGGTGAACCTATGACACGCGTATCAGAGGTGACACGTGAACTCATTTTTTTGGTTGATTTTTCTTTGTTAAATGGCATTTAAATACATAAAATAAATATCAAAAATATAAATCTTTGTTTTACTATGGTTGCAAAGATCAAAAAATTTCTATATGTGACACGGCACCAGAGTTAAGTTAGGGTTTTTCAAAATGCTGGCACGCCGAGCTCAAAAGGTTCACCAACACTGTATAGTGCCTGAGCAGCCTGCAGTAGCAAACCAAAACCTAAACCTGTCAATGCCTCAAGGTTAAGAAATCAAAACCTAAGGACAACCAATCACAAACGGCCAACGAGGCTTTCCCAAATAAGGCAACTGCTCAAGCTATAGCCAATCAAAAACTTTCCTGGCTTTGCTTCCTGTCTTCTCTATAAAGTCTTGCCTTTGACTCTTGTTGGTGAGCTCTCCTGACCACTTCTGGTTGGGCGCTGCCTGATTTTAATAGGTATTTGCTCAAATAAACTCTTTAAATTTGTAAAATATACCCCAATTTATCTTTTAACAGAATTTAGAGAGTATATAAAAACAGTTAATTACATAATTGTTGCCAAAGAAAATGATTTTATTTTCTAGATGAAAGCTTACTATACCAAAATAATATTTCTTATATTTTGGTATCTAGGGGGAAAACACATATACACAATAATATTAATGACTTTCTTTGAATTCTTGGATTATATTTAGGTTTTCTCTAACTTCTAAATAAATATGTATAATTAAATTTTTTAATAATGAGAAAACACAATTATACACACACACACACACACACACACACACATACATATACATGAGCATCTCGTAAGGATTGGCAAACACATTTGCCTGGAGACTAGCTGACCAAATAATGAAGCCTTTAAACAGAATATGAAGTTAGAAAAATGTCCGGATGAAGATGTTAAACTGTTAACTGCAGGAGACATCAGAAATCTCATAGAAAGAACAACAAGAATGGCAGGAAGACCCAGGATTCCGACCAGACATCACTGAGATGATGTTTGGAAAGATGTTACAGAGCTTCAGATGCCTACTTATCAAAGCACAGAATGCAGTTACCAGACCAAATTAGTGAGAGACTTAAGTCAAGGACAAACACACGTTTCTCAGACTGTGATATAGGGCTTTCAAATAAAATATTGTTCAATGGAACAGCTCAGTTGGATACAAGGCTGCAATGGCCCCATGTGCACGTGGAAAAGGTACACGCTCCATGGCACACCAAAGGTAGCCATGGCAGAGCATTCGGGTACAGAGGAAAGAAGAGGGCAACTGACAAGCTATCATTTGAGAGACACACCTGACACTGTCTGGACAGTTTAAGGCAGTGGGTGATCACAAAATGACAAAAGGAGAAGAAATAAAGAGGGAATGATCAAATACCTATATATTGGCTGGAGGTTTCAACTGAAACTAGAATCTCTAATACACTTTGTCCTTGACATTCTGATAAATTAACCTCACTGAAAGTTGAACAAACTGCAACTTTGGATCTAATTCTGATCAACAAATGGTGTTTGGGGCAGGGGGGGGCAACAAAGTAGTGAGCAGGTAAGGAAGAGGTAAAGAGCTTTGGCTGGTGAAGCAGAAACATTGAGAACTTAGAGGTAAGCACTCAAAAAGAAGTTCTCTATAGTTAGATTTGAACTCTAAAGTTTAAAAGAACTGATTTTAAAAGTTCAAAGAAAATATATGCTTGACCTGAAACTCAAAAGGAAAGATACTTCAAGAGGGAGGGCTCTCCAGAATAAAATTCTAACTATACAATTGCAAATTACCCCAGCAGATGAAAATGTAGAGCCATCTAAAGGTACTGATGTGATCCCCCAGGGGGCAGCCTAATGAGCTCAAATTTTTAAAGGACTTCCTACAAAAAGATCAAGAGAAGGGTCCATATGAAAGAACATTAGCATTGTCCATATGAGCTTAAAGTTGCAAAAATGCTAAAGACCAAAAAAAAAAGTTGGGGGGGGGGGGTGGTGGAGGCCTACATTGCTTAAAAGTTATGTTTGAACTGAGAACAAGAAAGACACAGACCTGCTGTTTGGGACAGATGGTAGTTCTCAGATGATAAGACAGACAAGGATAATCTTCAGACGGGAAAGGAAGAACAAACCTTGCTAAGAGGGAAATGGATAAAGAGATCGGGACTTAGAGATCAAATGACTACTCTTGGCAGGTTGAATTTACCCCAGAGCACAAAGAAAATTGCCAGCTGAAATGCTACCAATAATCTTTGATAGATCCTGGTGGACCTGAGATCGGGTCAATTCAACAGGCCAAAGAAGGGCATGTGTAGTCCTAATTTTCAAAAAGAAAACAACAATGTATTTTGCAGACCATCTGGAAAATTCTAGAATAGTGTATTAAGTGCAAGGTCTACCTAGGAAAGGAAATGAGACTCTGAAGAGTAGACTCCTCCACGACATGCTTGCTAACAGTAAGTAGCACCAAATCGATGGGGCCACTGGGGAACTGTTTGGATGGGAGAACGTAAATGACACTCGGATCTCAATGGAGGTTTGAAAAGTTCTTCCACGATATCCTTGTGCCTTGTGGACAGGATGAAAAATATGGGCTGAATGACACTCTGGTCATGTTAATCGTGGAATCACTGAACTTACATCAATCAGAAAAAGTCTCTAGTGGACTTGGAACATTAAATGAGGAGGTAGATTGAGGAAGGGAAAGCTTGTAAACTGTGATGAGGAACAGTGAAAAAAAACTTCAAGAGTGTGGCCTCAAAAAAAAAAAAGATGACCCTGAAATGCTTTAAGACATCATATAAGGAAGGAGATCAATAATTTCTCCATAGCACCTCAAAATAAAAGAAAATGGCATGGACACTCTGGAGCTAGGGCACTTGGGGTCAATATGGTATCCAACAGGCGAGTGGCCATCTGTTGAGGATGGGTGCTCAACAGCATAACCCAAGTAAGGTCCTGTCTTGGTTTATCACAAACTTTGGGATAAAAATCAGGTCCTGAAATCAAGGTGTTGTTAGGGCTGCATTCCTCCTGGGGCCCTAGGGAAGAGTCTGTTTCCTTGCTTTTTCCAGCTTCTAGAAACTACTTGCATTTCTTGGCCTGTGGCTCCTCCCTTGAATCACCCTGATCTCTGCTCCTAGGCCACATCTCCTCTGGCCCTGATCCTCCTGCCTCCCCTTCATGAAGGCCCTTGAGATCACATACATCCCACCCTGGTAATCCAGGATAATCCCTTTAAAACCTTTACTTTAATCTCACCTGTAAAATTCCTTTTCCTATGGAGGGAAACAGTCTCAAATTTCAGGGAGTAGGACATGGCCATCTTTCGGGAGCCATTATTCTGTCTAGCACAGGCCCTCCTAAGCCTCAGAGATTCAGGAGCTGACGACTCCCTGTTCTCCTCAGTGACAAGGGCCCTGAGACACACTGTTCCAAAACTTTAAAATCTAAACTATGAAATGATTCTTTTAAAGATATTGACAAAGTTGAACATGTCAGCTTGAGTGCAAGTTTAATGTAGTTAATTATAAATGCTGGACAGATACCAATCTTTTTAAAAAATGCTCATGTTAACCCAACGATTAAATATTAACTTTTTGGTAAGCCGTAAAGTTTATTTCCTTATAAAGCCCTATTTACAGGCTTACCTAATCTTTTAAATAGAGCAACACCCATTACCAATGACCAGGTGGCTGTTTATAATCTAGAGCTTCCTAGAACTGGGCTTTTTAAAAGGAGAAACGCATGACATACTGTGGAAAGGTCATGAACATAATGCAATTCTCCAGACTTTGTTATCACTCTTCTCTTTCAGTTCACATTTAATCACCATCAACTCCCCTTGGCTCCAACCACCTGCCTCCAAACCCAACAATAGGTTAGTCTTTCAAACACAGCCTCCCATGTATATTTTCTTTGAAACTCAGCCCCAAATGAGAGACTTATAAAGATCAAAGGATTTATAAAATAATTTCCCCCTAAATTTCAAGTCAAGAGAAAAACTATTCATGCTGATGATAACCAAGTATAGTATAGAAAAATAAATCCACAAATACGATTTCTCACCAATAGCCTCATCCCCTTTGTATGTTAAATATCTATCTATCTATCTATCTATCTATCCTCATGCTGATGATAACCTAGTATAGAAAAATAAATCCACAAATACCATTTCTCACCAAAACCCTCATCCCCTTTGTATGTTAAATATCTATCACTGAGTGGCCAGATTATTATGACCACCCCATCAGTACAATGAAGTGAGTTAGTTATGCAAATAATAATAATAATAAAACCTTGAGAGTATTTGCCTAGGAAGTTTTCAATATTCAGTATTTTGGGAAGTGTCAATGAAGTACTGATGGGGTGGTCATAACAATCTGGCCAATCATAATAATCTGGCCACTCAGTGTATATAGCTATTGCAGAACTGCTAACAAAAAGCAAACTGACTCAACAGGAAGAATTAAGGACAGCAAAATGATGACAGAATGAGGAAAGGGAAAGGAAATTCCTCCATGAGATGTGAGCCACAGGTGGAGAAGCAGTAAGTCTTACTCACTGTGATCTCCCCAGCACCTAATACAGGGCCTGGCAACTAGTGGGTGCTGAAATGCAGAGAAACACGAACCTAGCAACTGGCACAGAAGCACACACAGTTAAGCACTTGAAGGAATGTTGAACGGGTCCCTTCATGAGTAGAAATGATGGGACACAACACCAGCAGAGAAACAGGATGTTGGCCTTACTTTACTATCTTTGTCTGGTTTGGCTGCTGAACTGTTCCCACAAGCTGATGAAGCGCTGTCAGGAGAGGCGGGAAGTCCAGAGAGAATGGCCATTATCTGGCTGCTGGGCTCTGTCTCCAGGGAGGTGGAGGTGAGGCTGGGGGAGGTGATCGAAGCGGCTGCAGCACAGGCTAAGGGGGCGCTGGCTCGACCCATATTGATGGCAGCCATCGGAGGCGGAGGCTGTGGGGAGGCCAAGGGGTGATGGGGCAGGCCCACAGACGCAGGGCCCAGCCCGCTGGCGTTCTGTACTTGGATGGGCGTCACCGCTGCTGTAGGGCGCTCTTGGTTGTGTGCCAAAACTAGTAAATGACAGGAGGGAACACGGTAAGATTCAACTTTCCAATAAATGCTGCTCATCAAACTATGAGTCATTTCATTGCATCTGTCCATAATGAAAGGTTGCTACTGCATTTATTACAATAAATAATGGATGTATGGTGGTTCAAAAGCACTTCATCTTAGCTGGGTCCCTGGATGCAGTTCCCTTCCAGATCCGCTCTGGAGTCGGTTGAGTGCCTAGGGCAGTGATGGCGAACCTATGACATGCGTGTCAGAGGTGACACGCGAACTCATTTTTTTGGTTGATTTTTCTTTGTTAAATGGCATTTAAATACATAAAATAAATATCAAAAATATAAATCTTTGTTTTACTATGGTTGCAAATATCAAAAAATTTCTATATGTGACATGGCACCAGAGTTAGGTTAGGGTTTTTCAAAATGCTGGCTCGCCGAGCTCAAAAGGTTCGCCATCACTGCCCTAGAAGCTTAGCTGTAAACCCTGAGGCCCTTCAGTTAGAGAAAGAAGGCCTTTCCCTGGAATGAAAGACTCGAAGCCAGTATCTGATGGTGGTCTACACTGTCAAACTGCACTGGCCTCCAGTTCTTTTTAAAAATGATTCTCTCTTTTCGTATAACCATTTCTTTCTTTTCCAGAGAGAAGTCACAAGTTTACTCCTATTGTTACCCAAGACTCTTGGTAGGTATTCAATGTTATAGAAAAAAGAAATCGATTTAAGGTCCCACTGAGTCTAAGATAGACTTGTGACTAAATTCATAAAAAATTATCCGCACACGGGTTGGCTGCAGTAGATGTACAGTGAGATTTGAGATCATGTGATCCTGGCTACAGAAGTCCTATTTTCAAATACTACTGACATTCTTCAGATTGGCCTAGTCTCTTTCAGGCTTTCGATCTACACATCAGGGAAGGCTTGGCCAAAGTAAACAGACGTAAAGTGCCACTGATGAACTCTGCCTACTTCTATTTCCTGTTATTTGTTATTTTACATCACATCTGCTTTTGTCAACATCTGTCACGGAAGATCTGATACTAGGCAGGCGACCCTTTTCCTGATGCTTCCCAGTCCGGTTTCCTCCTTACCTGTCCTCACAGCATTGCGGGCCTGGTTGACTGTCATCTGCCCCGTCATGTTCAACAAGACCTTAGCCTGAGGACTCGTGTGCATGTGAGCTGCTGACACAACTGCTGTGGGGACCACATTGGGACTCCCGGCCATACCATTTCCCTGGAGCTTCTGGGCAGGCCCTCCGGCAGTGGAGGGACTGACCATGGTCACCCCCCGACTTGTCTGACCAGCTGTAGACACAGGAACTTTAGCTTGGGAAGCATTTGTCATTGCCCTGCCGAGACAGAAAAACAGACAGCCCCATCCATTAGCGAAGTGGGGGACAGAACAATTAAAAGGGGAAAAAAAGACTCAAAGCTTTACTACATTTTAAAAAATGAATGGGATTATTTTTACAAAGTGTAAAAACAGCAAATTCAAACTCACAGTGGCCCTGAGGCAGAGAAAGGTCTTGCAATGTATTCTGAGTCACAGAAAATCATGGATTGTATTTTCTGCTCAAGAACATCCAGTTACCGGGCTCAGCTTCCCACACCAAGACTTCCCACACCCCTCCACTGAGTTGTTGTTGTGGATTCTCCTACTTCTGCCATCCAAGAAGCCAGGCTTGTTACCTTACAATCACATGTCCATGGCCCTGCCCATGTTTTCTGCCCTTCTCCTACTTGCCCCCAGCCCCACGTCACCCAAGGGCTTGTGTACATGCATGTGGGTGCACGTACTCATATACACACACTCCCGGACTGTCCTCCCAGCTTCTCTTGACTTACCCTAATCTCATTTGTTTCAAGATCCAGCAGAAATCCCATCATGTCAAGAAGCCTTGCCTAAGGCTCAGGCTGAAGACTTTATGATTATCTTTCATGTGGATTTCTCTGTCCTATGACCCTGATTACAAAAATGAGTGTATTGTTTTTTAGATAATTCCTTATTAAATATTCCTGACTCAGTCTCCTTGAAGACGGGGCCAGTGTGCAATGGTTCTTTTCCGTTTCTCCAGGATTTGTAGCTACAGTGGTACTGCCAGCTCTAAACAAATACTTAGTGGTTGAATTTAATTAAATTAGGTTTGGCATCGTTTTATGTAATGCTTTTTTAACATTCTAAATTCATTTAAACATCAATTCTATTTATAGTAACTTTCTACTAAGTAGACCACTTCATTAACTTGAACGTCCTTATTATGTACCATGAGGAGTAACAAAGAATTAGCTCTAAGTAAGCAACTCTCCAGAGACTTTAAATAATTTGTTTTTGAGTCTTAAGAAAATGTTTTCCTTTATTAACTTAATATTTTGGTTTTGGTTTATTTTACTTCCCCTAGTTGTTTCTGTGGTTTGTTGTTGTTGTTGTTGTTGTTGTGTGTGTGTGTGTGTGTGTGTGTTTCCCACCAGGAAGGGCCTATTTGGATCTACCTTCTGGACCCTGAATGTAGATTTTAACATATACAGAAAACAAGGTTTAGATCGATTAAAAATCTGCAAGTCAAATGAAAGCTAGCACCCTGTCACCATCTGCAACAACAGGGATTTATATTTGATTAGGCTGCTGGCCAACCTATAAGTCAAGGCCAACAGCTGACAAACATGTCAATTCATTAAACCATTTATTCAGAATCAGAGGGTTTAAGGAATGATTTATCACAGTTAAACCTGGGCCATTTAAGAGCCCGGTGGCCAGAAACTGAGGCTCCCTGAATGTCGATGCCATTAAGGGCATTCCATTCAGTCTCCAAGGCTACTTTCCTCAGTGACCAGAAGGTGGGCTTATCTCAAAATGAAATAAAGAACGTTTTGTATATCTAACAGCCCTGACTTCCCATTACCCTGTAGCAGGCCTTCTAGCACTCAGTGACATCTGGGGCCAGCTAATTCCCTTCTGTGGGAGGGGCCCTGTGTACTGCAGCACCTTCGGCAGCATCCTTAGCTTTGGTGCACCAGGTGCCAACAACAGCCTCCCTTCCTGCCCACTCCCCACCCCCTTCCAATGCCAATCAAATGTGTGTCCACACATTGCCTAATTCCCCCAGGGAAGCAAAATCACCTTCAGTTAAGAAGAATAGAGGATCTATGCCATAGCTAAGGAATTTTACTTCTGACTGTATTACAGAAATTAATTGCCAGAATTCAAAGGTAATCAAGCTATTAGAACACAGAGTCGGACCACCTGGGTTTGAGCACTTCTTCACTATGTGATCTCAGACCAGTTATTTAATCTCTTTGTACCTCCATTTCCTCATCTATCAAGAGGGGATAATAACAGAAACTACCACAACGAGTTGTTCAAGGACTTGGAGTGAACGTGTGCAACCCATTTAGAAATCTGCCTGCCTGGCACATAGCAAGCATTATAGAAACATGGAAGTATTAATAATATAGCTTTTGTTTATAGGAAACATTATGCTCTTTCCAGCAGAAAAAAAATACTGAAAATGGTCTTCTACATGTTACTTAAAGCAAATAACTTAAAACCCAGTACATTTATTTGTAGAAACCTACAATTTCACATATAGCCATGTGAAAAATAAGCCAAGCATTTTAGAGTTAGGAGGGATCTTAGCAAGCACAGATACGGACTTTTTTTTAAATGTTGGCTGTGTAACAGGCAATTATAACGTGAGAAGGAATCTGGACAGGCTGAGAGCCACGGAGAAGAACAAAGCTTCTCTGTTTGGAACTTAGTAAACCACTTGTTCAAAGCCATACCTTGTGACGGGTGCCACATAATTACCAGGGAAAACCCCAATCTTGCTGGTATGCATCGATGTCCCTTTGAACCAGCCATCCTGGCAACGTTCAAACACTAAAAACATCTCCCCTTTCCTCAGCTCCAGCTCATCCTCTTTCCGGGGAGTGTATGGATATATAGCAACATACCTGGAATAGAAAGAATATCTGATTTCGGGTTGAGTAACCACCAAAACCCAAGATGCTCAAAGCTCGTCCATGGTATACAGTCTTGAATATCTTGCACAAATGAAAACAGAAAGTACAGTCCTTACATCTGTAAGCAGTATTGGTACTTGTCCACTGAAAGCTTTTGCCATTGACATTGAAAAGGCAGAGCCCCCCCGCCCCGCCCCCAAAGAAAAAGAAAGAAAAGGCAGAAGCCTTCCTGATTAAGAACTGCCAACCTGGTCTTACCCCCGCCCCACCCCCCCGTGTGAAGGTGACCACCCCACCTAATGGTATTTGCCGGGTGTGAAAGAATTAAGGCAGCTTCCCAGAGTGCCTAACCTGCTGCTGGGATTAGGCACCCACTGGGAAAATTGAGCTCTTCAAATGGCACTTGTTAGGCTTGGAGAGTCGCCCCAAATGTGGGCATATGGTGTGAAACCCCACTGGGAGGCACAACATGCTGCCTTTCGCACACAGGCTGAACCCAGAGGCTTGGGCTGCACCTGCTTTTGTGTGCTCAGCCAGGAACAAGACTGAGTTGGAAAAAGTCAAAGGGAAATAAAAGTCCAGATCACAGAGCGTACAGAAGAGCCCCACCACGCAAGGTGACTGTGCCACCACCATAACGGAAACCAGGCAGGCTACACTAACCAGTTGTTCTTCCCAGGGCTAACCTGTTCTACGTATAAACTCACACAATATAAGATCCACGAAAACCTAGCTGTATTCTGCCACGGATAAACTCTGAATGAGATAACCAGACTTTTCTGGATACTAGGGACTTCCAGCTTTTCACATGCGTACTACAAGTAGACCTGGTTTGAATGGAATACCTTTTCATTCCTTAGTATCCCAATGCAAGGAACGAAAATGAGACAAAAAGGCAGTTCCGTACACATATAATATTGTGAAGAAGCAAACAGCTGTCTCCCTAAACTCTGAAAGGCCTTCCCTCAGCAGGACGGCTGCCTAGCGAGCGCTTGTATTGGGCCCATTTTGTTTCAGCAGTCTCCTCATTATATGCATGACTGGGTAGAAGTTTGCAGAACACAAACCACTTTGGAAGCCATAAGCCTGTCAGCAGCTCATATCAGAAAGGTGTTTCTCTGCCTCTGCTCTTTGGGCTGAGTTTGAAATGCACGTTTAAGCAGCAATAAATGACACCCTCACTTACACGCTGGGGCGAGTCTGAGGTCGTAAATGTGCAATCTGGTCAGTGGGCCCCGCTGTGGGCCTGGGTCCTGTTCCAGCAGCAGCAGCAGCAGCAGCAGCAGCGCCAGGCGGTGTGGAGACCAGGAGAGGGGGCGGGGGCAGAGGAGGGTTCATAGTCTGGTATAAGAAAGAGCGGGGCACAAAAAGGAACACAATGTTTATTTACATCTTTTATGGGAGGTGGGAAGGAAAAGGAATCAGAAATGCATGGGAAAAGACTTCAATGGAATCCAAACAGAACAGAACCAGCAAGCTACCTAAGATGAAAGCCTCCTTAAAACAAAATAAACAAACAAACAGCCCCCCACCCCCCATCCCCCCACCCCACGACTCCCGTCTTGTTCTCCTTTAAGATCTTAAAGCCATGGCAATTTTTTCCAGGGAACAGGTAAGTAATCCTGCTTGGGAGGAGGGAAAGAAAGAAAGAAAGAAAGAAAAAAAAAACCCCACCACACGAAACAATTGTGTGTAATTTTAAGATGAATCGGACTTTTAAGTATAAGACTTGGCCAAGAATCCAAATGCGTTTCAAAGGGGCAGCTATAATGTCACACTGCTTGCTGGGAATTAATTTGTGATTGTTTCTGTAATTTGAAACTTAAACACAATGCAAAACAATAGGGCTGCACTATATCTCAAGCCATGCCTTCAGAAGAAAATTTCCTTTGATGCCTGGCCTCCACAAAGCCCAAACAATAGCAAGCCACAATCACTGGGCTGTTGTTGCTACTTTTGCTTATTCTTTTCTTAACTCTGCCAGCGTTTGAAATTTAGGACTATCAAGGCTGGTAATCTTTAACAAGTACACCAGTGAAAAGCTGCTGGTTCTTTTATGGGCACAGACTAATGGGGTTCTGCCTACAGGATTCCATGCCTTTGGGAAATCAATGGAGCAATTGTTACCTTCTGATCCACACACCCCAGATAATTCTTTAGGGTCTGTATACTGAAACTCCTGGGAACACAGGCACAGAAAGACCCGACTGAACCCCCACCCTTCCCCACCCTCCCCAAATCTTTGAACCGCTAGATGTAAAAACTGAATCCAAGGAGCGAGGAGGAGTAAAGAATAGACCTATGAAAGCATAGATGGCTGAGACACATCAGCATATTAATAAGAAAAATCCAATGACTTCTAAACATAGATCCTAACAGTCATTTCATGTCTATTTTTTTGAAATAAAAACTTGAATCTCATCAACAACACTAACTGCATCTGCCTATTCAAATACATAGCTCCACAAACACAATAAACGGAGTGGAACCATTTTCCAATTTCTAGACATGCATGTTGCAACTGTCTCACACACTCTTACTTAGTTTTTTTTGCTAAAGTGACTTTCTGGCAGGATTTCCCCCCACACAGCAGCTGAAGGTGGTGCAGAACAGCCAGTGCAGAAATACATGGGGCGCGGAGCCGCTTACACAGCGCTCACCCCGACGAGGCCAAGGGCAGCTCAGAAAGCCGGAGCTCCCAGGACGTTCTTCACGCTCCCCATAGGAACGAGGGCAGCATTCCGATTTGTCACAGCTTCGGAATTGGCACAGACTTGGGCTCAGAGCCTCCAAACCCTTTAACAGGAGAAGGACAAGCCTTCGTTCCATTTGGTCTCCTCCCAGTGACGCAGTGGAGAGAAGGGACGTGAATCCTTGGTAAAACGCTCAGCAAACATGACCTGGGCCGTTAGTTCGTGGGCAATGACACACCGGCAGCTCGACAGGTGAGGTAACAAGTCCAGGCTGCACCGCGACTAATATACCACCGGAGATTATAAAATTACCCTTAGCTGGTTTCCATTTAAACCTTCCTAAACCCAAAACAGCGTGGCTGTGGTGAGACAGAAGACAAATGGCAAGTGTGTGACAGGAGCCCCGCAGTCACCGCTCCTAGGAATTGCTGAGCACAGTACCAAAGGCACAGAACCAAAAGGCTCCATTCCTCACTCTCCGCAGAACCCCATCTTCAAGAGGAAAGGAAATGAACATCGCCTGTTATATTTTAACTTATTAAAACAGAGGCGGTATTAAATCGGTCCTAAGAAGAAGGAGGCAAGGACATCGACAGGTCTGATCAAAGTATACATCACAATTTGTTAACAAAACGTAAAAATAGGTCACCTCTTGCAGTGTATACAGTAAACAAATGTTTCATGCATGTTCCTTTTACAAAGAGTAAACAGTAGGCATTTAAAGTGTGGATAAAAGAGAATATTCTAAAAGACCCCAAAGGTCGTGTTTGAAATAGTCTTAAAAAATAAAAAATCGGACAGGATTTTCCCCAATGCTGGGTTACCCATCTTTGGGGAAATGTGCATATGTGAGTGCATGTGTATTCGTGGGTATAGAAGCACACAGACAAAGGCCAAGAGGGAGAGTCTGATTAAAATCAGATTCCTAGATGTTGCTCAGCCCTGCGGGGCTGGTAAAATGATAGGGCTCTGGTGAGTCCCGGGCTGTGACACACTAGGAAGTTTTGTGGGTTGCTTTATAAACAACCTCAACTGAAATAATCTGGCGATGTGGAAGTTCAAAAGGTAATCCACTGTAGGTTACGCTTCGGGCAGTTTGCTATCCTGCAAGACCTGAAATTTCCACAGCGCAAACCACAGCCTTTCACTCACCCAGAGCTGACCCGGAGACCCGCCCGTCTTCTCACAGCCCAGGCCAGCGTGGCTGCAGAGGCCAACACGCACTCTCCACGGGCAGGAAAAAACAAACGTGTCCATGGCCCTGCTAGGAGCACAGGTGACACTTTGCTAATAATACGTCGTCAACGTACCATTGTACAGAACCAGACAGATACCACAGTGAAATGCCACATTCACCAGCTACTGCATAGGTAATAGAATTGGGGCCTCACAAGTGTTCATCCCTTGTAGCTTCACGGAAACTCAGCAAGTCTGTGTGATCAAGGTAAAGTTGTCCATAGCTATGGCTCAGGCCACAGAAATAATGATGTAGAACACGCGATGTTATTCTGACATGCGTTAAAAATGAGCTTCCTGTTTCTGTAGATTCAGACCTTCCATTTACCAGTACGTGGTAATGGTCTGAGGCGAGAATGACTACTTCTGAACAGCACTTAGCTCAAATACAGGCCTTAGTGGTCAGCTACTGTAAACTGGTCATATTTTGAGTGTCCAGGTTCCCTCCCATGACCCTCTGATCTTGAAAGAAGATGAAGTTTTACATGGTAGAAGAATAGTTGTTGGGGGCAGAAAACATAGACTCTAACCCAGGCTCAGCCATCTAAGGCAGTCCTTGATGCCTCCCCTTTGCTACAGTGAGCACCAGAAAAGAAGTGCTCTCTCTCAGACTGGATTGCAGGCCACTGACCAGCCACATCTGCTACTGGACACCGTGCGCGAAAAGTTCAGTTACTGGGTGTGAGACCCCTTCTTTTGCTCCTCCTTTTGCCCTTTCATGAAACCAGCCCAGATAGTGTTTAAACGATCTGGATTTGGTCAAGGACAGACTGCAAGGTCCACTATGTCTTTTTATTTGTTGTTCTTTTGCTTTGGGTTTAATGTATATAGCAATCAGTAAAATCACTTGTCCAGCCCTGGCCTGTGTGCTAAGTGGTTAGAACATCGACCCATGTGAAGGGTATGGGTTCAATTCCCGGTCAAGGAATTGAATACTTGGAATGCAGGTTGATCCCATCCCCAGTCAGGGTGCGTGTAGGAGGCAACCAATCGATGTGTCTCTCTCACATCGATGTTTCTCTCTCTCCCTCCTCCCGCTTCCCTCCCTTCCATTCACTTTATAAATCAATGGGAAAAATATCCTCAGGTGAAGATTGAAAAAAAAAATCATCTGTCCAAACTTCAGTAAGGAAGTTATTCTCATCAGGCAATGTCATCAGGATTGACACTGAAATAAGACCCAGTATCAAAATCCTGACACTTACAGTTAAATACTGAAATGATATCTCTTCCCTGTTAGAATTAAAGTTTCAGACTTTAATTCTAGCCCCCATTAAAAGAAATATTTCTTAAAATTTTTTATTTTTTATTGAATTTATTGGGGTGACATTGGTTAATAAAATTATATCGGTTTCAGGTGTACAATTCTATAATACATCATCTGTATATTGTATTGTGTGTACCCATCCAAAGTCAGTTTCCCTTCCATCACCATTTTTCCCCCCTTTCCCCTCTGCTAATCACTGTTGTCTGTGTCCATGAGGACTGTGCATTTTTTTGCTTAATCCCTTCACCTTTTCCACCCAGCCCCTTCCACCCGTCCCCTCTGACAGCTGTCAGTCTATTCTCTTTATCTATGAGTCTGTTTCTATTTTGTTTGTTAGTTTATTTTGTTCATTAGAGTCCACATATAAGTGAAATCACATGCTACTTGTCTGACAGACTTATTTCACTTAGTATAACGCTCTCCAGGCCCATCCATGCTGTCGCAAAAGGTAAGATTTCCTTCTTTTTTATGGCCAAGTAGTATTCCATTGTGTAAATGTACCACAGCTTTTTATTCATCTACTTATGGACACCTGAGCTGCTTCCAAATCTTAGCTATTATAAGTGATGCTGCAATGAACAGAGGGGTTTAAATTGGGGCAAAGACTAACCTGTAAAGTGCTTTGCACTGGAGTTTTAGCTACAAGGTCAACGGACAATGAAGGGTTCATTTTCTTTCCAACTGTCCCTTATGTGTGCATCCCCCTCGCATACCTCCCAAAATAAAAAAGTGACCAAAGGACAGACTTCGGGCATTTCTGGATCCTTTGGGCAAATACCACTTACTATATCCCCCAACTCATAATTGTTTCTTTGTAAATCTGATTTCCAGTCACCCCTCTCAACCCTACGCATGAAGCTCTCTGGACAGCCTTTCTGTACTGGACACAGACGCAGGTGCACCAGCTGGTGATGAAACAGGCCCAGCTGCTGCTGGGCACGCACCCGCCAGTCAACAGTGTTACCAATTTCAGCAGCCTTACCATCTGCACAAGGCAGTGTGTGTACAATTATTTAAGCATTTTACCTTATTTTTATGGCAATGAGTAGAAAGTAGAAAGGTGAAAGTGCTGATACTAGTGATTAAAAAAAAATAACTTATAGGTCAGAATCCAATAAAATTAAGATAAAGATGAAAAGGAGTGAGTCTTTCGTCTCAGGTGGATGTTCACTGGAATTAAACCAGTCAACTGTGGTTACAGCTTTGAAGAAAAACATTAAAGAATCTATTTAAAAATGCCAGAAGTCAATGCTTAGAAGATTATGTCTAAAGGGGAAGATGGAATTAAAAAAAAAAACCTCTTGGGGAATGGAATTTCGCTCACAAATTGTCTATTTATTGTTCTGCAGTTGATCTGTGAGAAGAGATACCTGTACTAGTTAATTGACTTTGTATAAATTACATAAGGTCTCCAGGCCTTAATATATGGACCTGTGAGACAGCCTTGTAAATAGGAATAGTTTAGGTGCGCTGCCTTTCCTGTGCCGGGAGCACCACAGAAGCTCATAATTGGCAGCTACTGTTGTGATTCGTGAGACTGGGAAGTCCAATGGCCTTACTGACTCATCTCTGTGCTGCCGGCACCGGGCTTGGCAGACAGAGATAACAAATCCTCAGTGAGTGTTTCACGAGTGAGAAAACATGCTGTGCCTCCATCCCTTAACAACGTGCAAGGATCCAAAGGCCTGTTTCTGAGATGCTGGAGTTCTTTTCTGTTGCTATGACGGTGTTGGCCATACCCTACCCCTCATCCTGAGGCTCAGAACTCCTGCCATAACCCAGGCATGTGCCCTGCCCCAGAATCGTACCATGACCTCCTGGTTGATAGGTTGACCTTTAATCACTGTCGTCCTTCAACCACTGAGACACACCGGCAAGGCTAATTTTGTATCTTTAAACAGTGGTGTGTGTGTGTGTGTGTGTGTGTGTGTGTGTGTGTGTGTGTGTGTGTGTGTGTGTAATTAACATAAAAAATAGGGTAACACATTTTTGGAATGTAATCTATTTATAAGTTGGCTATGGGCTATATTTGGCCTTTAATGACCTGGGCACCCTGTGACATCTTACCGCTAAACACCTCTCAGCCAGCACAGAGGATCAGGGATTATGAATCACTTGTCTAAAAAGCTCTCCTGCCACTGTACAGAAGATACAAGACTAAGGGTTTCATCCTCCCCCCTTCCAAAAATTAGTTGGAAAAAACCCTTACTACTAATAATAGACTAATGTCTGAATCAGGTAGATGTAATAACAGTTTGTTCCTAAGATTAGATATTTAACATTTTAATAGTTCCTTGTGAAATGTATGAGACAATATGCTCATACTTCATTTGGCATAAAAGATTAAAAACTATCAATTCATAGAAAAAGATTTCATTTTCTACTATAGTGGCGGCATTTATTACCTATAAATCCACGCCATGAAAAGCATGGTTTCCTTCCTACCAGGCTGCACGCTATTGCTGCAATGCTGCTCAGAGTCTTAGGAAATACCTCACATTTCAGAAAAGGTTACTCGCCGGGATTCAGGAACAATGCAGAGGGAACCTTCTGCTGAGAGTGTTTTCCACTTAAACCCAACATTTAAAATGCAAAACGTTTCTGCCAACTTACCAGGGGCTTTGAGATCTAGACATCTCCTGCGATGACAGATATGTCTGTTTATAACCCGTTTTTCAGTAAGTGAAATTGGCACAGTAGACATACCATTTAATAAACCTTCCTCTTGCTTAACATGCAAGCTTTCTCATGGAATCCCAGGATGAAATCGCTGAATGTGAATTAATTTTTGTAATATTCATGCTCTCTTGTGACCTGTCCCCTTGACTGGCCTGACAGTGCTCCTCTAGCTAAGAGCCACTGGCCATTGCGTACATGGTAAAATTTGTAACCCACAAGGGGTGAGACTCAGCTCTGTGTCTTTTCCACTAATTAACTTTTCTCAGACCAGGAAAATCAAGTTTTTTTCCCCTGTTAAGAAAACCAGTCAGAGGCCCAGCCAGTGTGGCTCAGTGATCTTATGATCCAGGAGGTCACAGTTCAATCCCTGGTCAGGGCACATGCCCAGGTTGTAGGCCCCATCCCCAGTGTGGGGCGTATAGGAGGCAGCCGATCAATGATTCTCTCTCATCATTGATGTTTCTATCTTTCTATCCCTCTCCCTTCCTCTCTCTGAAATCAATAAAAAACACTAAAAAAAAAAAAAGAAATCAAGTAAGAATTTTTCCATGCAAAGCAGTCATCTGGAATGGGAATACCAACTGGTTATGCAAATGTTGGGGTGGGAAGGGAAGTGGGGAAAGAGGGACCTCTCCAGAGGTGAGAGGGCAGGATGATTATGGTACCTGGCTCCAATCAAAACACCCACGTGCTACCAGAATCTCAGGGGAACCACATGTCGATAAGTTAACTGAATTTCACCATCTCCCCAGATGGATTAATGCAACTCACCTTCCCAATCCAAACACTTGTACTGTCAAGGAAGCTATAATGTTCATTATAAAACAAACATTAAAAAACAAACACACAAAAAACTACAACTTTGATCTTCAACCAGAACATTATAATTATTTTTTAAAAATTATTTTACTTATTTTTTTTATCTTTTGTTGTTAATCCTCACCCAAGGATAGTTTTTCCACTGATGGTTAGAGAGTGTGGAACATTGTTTGCCTCCCGTACGCCTCCCAATCGAACCTGCAAACTAGGTATGTGCCCTGACTGGAATCGAACCAGCAACCTTTTGGTGCATGGGACGATGCTCCAACTAATGGAGCCATCTGGCCAGGGCATAACCAGAACATTATCAACTTCCATGTAAATACAAGAACACGCTTAACTCTATAAAACCTTTTCAAAAGTCTAAGTCAAGCTAGGTAATAACTGCATTTATTTATATCCCACCTTGTTTCAAAGTCAGTTTTCAATGATTTATAAAATGTATCAAGACAAACATAAAAGAAGAAAAATGGGGCAAAAGGAAACTGAGGACAATAAAACTAGATGGAGGCAACACTTTGACTAATAACGTGGTGAGGTCCCAGCTAGGGAAGGGTACCAGTTTGGCTCTAAGCATGCTAGCAGAGGGAAACATAATCTTTACAACATATATAAAATCCACAACCTAAAAATAAACCAGCTGCTTAGAAGCCTCACTATTCCTGGTACCAAGAGCAGAGGAAACTGAATGGAAAATGAACCAGGCCCTCCAAGGCATTCTAAGAGCAAACCAGTGGCACATGTCACAGGCCCACCTTGAAACAGTCGAAGAGGTCAATAACCAGATCAGTAACAGGCACCCCTCTCTCTCTACATTCTAGGTTCTAACTCTCCGAAGCAGGTACTATTAGTCTCATTTTACAGGTAGGAACATGGAGTCTTAAAGAGGCCATGTAACTTTCCTTGCTCATAAAACAAGTAAGTGGCTGAACTGGACTTTCAACCCTGGCCTGTGCCCCGGTCACCGGGCCACACCATTTCTCTGAATGTATCACAACCAGGTGAGGTTGGGCAAAGCAAGTTATAGGGGTGGGGTTCACCAGGGACATCTGATTTAGTGGTCTTTTCTATCCTTATTCAACTCCACACTGAAACAGTCTGAAAGTATAAGCTAAGACATTGGCCTGGATGAGCGACGTCTCACAATGGCTGCTTCCTTGCCATTCAGTTGCCTGTAACTTTTGGAAACAGGGATTTAACGACTGTGTTTCTGCTGCCTGAGGTTGTATTTGCTTGTTTCTTCTCCAGAGTGATCTTCGTCTTTGTGTCACTCTCCCTTGGCTGCCCTCATTCTTCCTATTAATTTCCTCCGTTAGGATGTTTTAAAGCAATTAGTGTTTAGATTCTGTCTGCAGGATGCTATATTTGCAGAAAGAAAATCAAACATAATCTAAGGGTTCTTCCACGGCAGCAGGGACCTCTGGGTAGCCATGGTTATGGTTATACCACAGAAGACAAGAAACTAAAAGGTGAATCATACATGGAGAGATTTAAAATCAACTTGTCATGTGACTCAAGAAAATCATTTAGCCAACTTCCTCAGTATTTCTACTAATGTGTTTTTGTAAGAAGTCAGCAAGGTCTAGAAACTCAAAAGAAATAAAGGTTAAGCCTTCAGGAAATCAGGATGAACCATGATGAAAATTAAAAGGATTTTACCGAGTTCTAATAGTTTCAGGCCACTGATCCTCACTGTTAAGAACTTGGGCAGACTGCAGGCAAGAGATTCTATTTTGTGTGTGTGTGTGAGATTCACAGAGATAACAGGTAAAAGATAAGAGACACACCCCACCTAGCATGTGCCACGTAAACTACAGGTGCTCGGAGGTGGAGTGTGCCAGGTTAACGTAACTAATCCCTAAGAGAGAAACAGAGATGGGAGAAACTATACTCACTCCAAGTGCAGCTGTGTAGGGGACATCTGATGGGAATGTGAACGAAGGGCCAGTTGTCACTGGGCTGCTTGGGGGTGGGGTCACAATTAACCCGGTGGTACTTATATGAACCTGCCAAGAAAAAAGAAGTTAATAAAAAGGCTATATTTAAAACATTTATTTTTTATTTTTTATTGATTTCAGAAAGGAAGAGAGAGGGAGAGAGAGATAGAAACATCAATGATGAGAGAGGATCATTGATCAGCTACCTCCTTCATGCTCCCAACTGGGGATTGAGCCTGCAACCCGGGCATGTGCCCTGACCAGGAATCAAACCGTGACCTCCTGGTTCATAGGTCAAAGCTCAACCAGTGAGCCTCGCCAGCTGAGCAAAAGGCTATATTTAATACAATAGATTACACCAGCTAAACCTTGGGAAGGCAAGTAACAATTTTTTTTAAAAAATCTGTATTTTCTATTATTTTTGGAAAGCAGAATCCCTTTCATTTTATTCAACCCAAATTTACTGCTTACCTAATTTGTATGAAGACACTACGAAGTCACGTGATCAACACTGGCCACTGCAATGTTTTACATACACAATCAACTACGGCTGCCTTTCAAGGGAACACGCTGCCTCGCTTGGGATGCTACCACCAACCCAACTGGCTTTTCAGATGGTCAGGCCTTTGCTCCACTAGCCTCCTGGCAATTCCCCTCAAGATCCTGTTGGATTGGGTTGTGGCTGAATACTCACCTGCCTAGCAATATGTTAAATCTATGTGAAACGCTTAAGGTGTTCTGCTATTTTCAGAATCACTTTCATGATTTCTACCTTCCAGTGGGGACACATAATTAAAATGCAGCTGCCTAGACCTGCCTATAGCAGACAATCCCTGATAAAACCTTTATGGGAATGATGTCAGGTCAAATCCACTGTTTTCACAGTGTCTTATCCATGATACTACCTAAGATTAATTTACTAGAAAGAAATTGAGTTATTCAGGTCAGTTCATTGCCTGTGTTTGGTTACTTGATCACTTTCAGTCAAGTTGCACACAGGTCTGACTGCAGAGTGCGACAGCATACTCCATGGTGCAGAACTAGGGACAGGGGCTCCTGCAAAAACTAGGTTTTTCCTTCGCTATTATTATTAACCAGTTAACTACCACGATATTTTGAACTTAATTAAAAAATGTCTGCTGCTTCATCTATAGACGCTTATGGTGTACAAATGGTTAAAGAAATGTGCTTGGCTGCTGGTACCTTGTCTTTCCCTGGAAACAATGCTGTATCAAACATGCTAGGCCTTTTGTAATAAAACCTTAATCCCAAACATACTTTCGTCAATTCCCATAAATTAAGAGAAAGATTATCAGGACAAAGAAAAGCTCCAAGATTAGTTAGTTCCCGGAGGGCTTGAAGGAACTCTCAGTGTCCCACTGGGTGAGCCCCTGCCAAGGCCAGGAGACTCAGCATCCCAGCATCAAATTATTTTCACCAATAAATCTGTACATGGAATCCACGTCCTTTTAAAACCGCCTTGGTGCCTGTTAGCTCAGATTCTGATTGATCGAAGCATATTCCAGGGGTGCCACTAACAAGCATTTCTCTTCAAACCCTCATTTTCTCTCTTCTGTGTATCAAAGTCTATTTCTAATCAATCTGTAATGGGAAGCACCATGGTTTTTCATTCTTCGAATAAAACCTCACGGCCTGCCGCTACTTTATCCAATAAATCTTTTTATATACACACTCCCAGGGCAGCTGCATGTGGGCACCACACAGGTGATGGGAGTCTTTCTTAGGAAATGCAATGACGCTCACTTCAAAGGGTGCACCAGAATCCAGGAGCCTTTAAGGGCAGACGAAAACCCACCCCAAATACAGCTTCCCAGGCCTGACCTACCAATACCTAAAAAAGATCTCACGATTGACTGGTGTTTCCCTAAAAGCCCCAGACTGGGACTCAGGATAATTAGCTGCTAATACACTCATGATCTAGGATAAGTAAGGCACTTCAGCTCTCTGGACCCCCGTGAGGAGCTGGACAGAGGTTCTCTAAGGTCTCTGGCAGCAAACGTAGGAGTGAACCACCGAATTCGAGAATCTTGCCGACCTCAGTTCAGCATCCTAGCACTGGAGCAAAGGAAGAGGGAATGGTCGCCAAAGAATGACTCAAAGCAGAAGAAAAGTGGCTGAGGGTGTGCGTGTCCAGAATAAATGCCCCGCGTGGGGACAACCTGACTTGACGCCGTGCTCATCCTTTGCTCATGAAACTGCAGATTAGTCTCCCTACTGGAAAGGGCTACGCAGAGAGGGAAGAGGTGGGGGGAGGCAAATGGAAATGAATGGGTGAATTTTCTTGCCTTCCCCGAAGCCACTCTCAATATACTGGTAGACATGCCGCAAAAACTCTCACTCTTATGAATCACTCCTCTAGCTGGCAGAGGCCAAAAAGTACCATGGGTGCGGCTAGAGGAGCAGACAAAATGTCTGGGTTGCTTGGAGCATCACATGCTTTTACAGGTGTTAGTCACCGGCATCTGTGCACATCTGTTCTGATGACCCACCTGGCCAGCGGGCCGATACACAATCTGTCAACTTGCATACTGGAAAGTTCAGCCTTCACTCATTAGTCACCAAGTAAAATAGGAAGCAAGCCCTTTGCTCCTTTCTTTGGTTCACTGCCCATCCTGTTGCCTGGAATTTGGAATTTGCCACCCAGAAACAGGAGGACAAGGACCTAACCCCTAATCACGTGGTGAAAAGATGAGCTGGAAAGGCCCCAACGCACCAGCACCGAACTGCCTCTATGTGGATTGGGTGAGATAACACTCACTTCTTTAGGCCCCTTGCCTTGGGTTTTTAAATAAATGAAACCAAACCTAATTAAGGAAAAGCAAGACAGAAGTATCAGGCCAATAGCAGGAGACATATTCAGACACGGGCCTCAGTCAACTCTACTGAGAGGTGCTTTTCTGGGGAGAAGAGAAGGAGAGCCCTACTTTAAATGGCCTCCCAAGCGCCGTCTTCCCATCTCCACTCATCTCCACGGCAAGAGAGTGTTTGCTGGCCACACATGCTACATGTACTCATCGCTCTGCTGTGGACTGTGGTTTCCTCCCATGTACACAGCACCCAGACAAGGAGTGTTTTCTGTAAACCTAGGCGGGAGGAACCAGGCAGCACTTCAAACACCTCCCATCCTCTTCGAGACAGAACTTCTCCCCGGGCAACACACTATGACTGAAAACAGGAGGAATTGGAACATGGGAGGAGTGGGGCATGGCTGAAGGGGAAACTGCTTTCACGGAACAGAGAACCAGCCTTGTTTCCTAACCTACTCAAACCAAAACAACAGTCGCTCCACTTTGATTGTCTCTGTTCCCAGCTCTAGTGTGGCAGCGTTAGGCAAGCTCACACCCGACTGCCGTGTTCGCTAGCAAACGTATAAACGCTGTATTATCTTCCTTTCTCTTCTAATTTACTCTACTGCCAGGATGACTGTCTATTCTTTTAAAGCAATTCCCACTGTGAGCTGCCATTATACTTAGCGAACACTTATCTTTTATTTCAAGAAAACATCACTGTGGAAATGTTGCTAGGTCACACATAAAAAAACACACTCAGATGATTCTCTTTTCTTTTAGTGAATGGCCACCTTGACTAGCCTCCTCCCTCAGAACCTCATTCAAAATCATCAGTTTGGACTCTCTCCAGAGGAACCTCACTTGGTACTTGGTGCCCTGATTTAGTCTATCATTCAGACAGCTAGTTACATGTAAAACAGCACAGTGCTCCTCTCTACCCATTATTCAAGTGACTCGTTCATTCAACAAACAGTTACTGCGTGCTTATTGTATGTCTGCCATTTGGGATGTATCAGTGAACAAAACAAAGACCTCTGCCCTCATTCTCATCACCCTCGTGTTCTAGTCCTGTGTGTGTGTGTGTGTGTGTGTGTGTGTGTGTGTGTCCTATTTCCCTCATAAGACCAAAAGTTTCATGGCCCTACTGCCTAAAACACAACAAAACACAATCCCATTCAGAGAATGAAAGCATTTATCTCACAACCTACAGCATGAATCTAAAGGAGCAGGGTCAAATAAATGAGTCTGAGAGAACATAATTTTTAGTAATATTAGCAAGGAATACCAAAAACTGTTGTAAATATTTATTCTGTGGTCCAAAACAGATACTTATTAAACTGGGTAGGTTTCTTGAGGATAAGGACTATGTGTTTGCTGGCTTTTTAAAAAATTTTTATTTATTGATTTTGAGAGAGAGAGAGCGAGTGAGAGAGACATTGATTTGTTGTTCCAGTTATTATGCATTCATTGGTTGATTGTTGTATGTGCCCCTGACCAGGGAGCAAACCCCCAACCTTGGTGAGACTGATAAGTATTATTTAATTCATCTTATAATTTCGGATCTTTCCTTTGAAAATGCCTGTGTAGCTCTGGGTGAATATGCTCAAGTCATTTCTCCCTTCTCCATTTTTCCACCTGCAGAACGAGAAAGGCTTTGCTCCCCAGGAGAGCTACTACCTTCCGAAGGCGAAAATAAACAAGATCTTTTGGCTGGTGAACAAACTGGTTCATGACTAGATCATTTTGTGGCCGACCTCTTTTCCTGCCTTTTGGGTAACCCACCTGAGAAGGGGCGCTGCAGGAGAGCCCAGACAGCTCGCTGATCCGCGCGGCCGCCGTGGGGTTGCTGGAGCTGATGAGGACAGGGGGGCTGATCTCCATGGAGTGGCGGTTCTGGGACGCCTGGGAGGATTTGTTGGCCATGGTGAGGGACGTGAAGGAGTGCCGCTTTTTGGTGTTCTTCTTGGTGTCGGAGTGCTTTGAGGCAGTGCTGCCCTGAGCTGCTGCCGAGGTGCCTTCTCCAGCATCAGCTCCTGGCCCAGGAGGCTTATCCCATTCTATCAGCTGCTTAGCGGCCGAGTTAAACTGCAAACCAACAAATTAGTGCGAGTTAGGCAATGCTCAAGGACTCACTGACATTTATTTTCAACATGCTCTTTTTAAATCTTCACCCGAGGATACATTATTGATTTGAGAGAAAGAGAGAGAGAGAGAAATACTGATATGAGAGAGAAACATCAATTGGTTGCTTCCCATACGTGTCCCAATCGGAAAAAAAAACCTGAAACCTAGGTATGCGTCCTGACCTGGAACTGAATCCAGAGTCATTTGGTGTACATGCTCCAACCAACTGCGCCACCAGGCCAGGGTTACTTTCAACATATTTCCATCTAAAATTTAACATCACCACTTTAAAGTTTGCATATGCAAGTGGGTATATATTTTTTCCAAGTGAGATACTTTTTCTCTCAATACTGGGATGCTAAATCAAGAAGAAACAGTCAAGAGCAAGACTGACAAGGTTAAGAAACATTTTTTTCCAAGAATCTTTGGAATATTTAATTTTTAAAATTGCCACTTACAGATGAAGATTTATTTTAGTTCACTGATGAAATTTAGAGAAGAGCAATTAGAAAGGGTATGTTTGTCCAACTGATGACGCTACTGTCCAGCAATGGCTGGGGGTTTGCTGGAAGCACAATTGAACGTCCAAGGGGCAACTTTTAGGCTTGGTAAAAATGAGCAAGACAATGAAGAGTGAAACCAGAGATGTTAACTCATCTACTTCCATACAAATTTGGGGGAGCCTCACAAAACAGTTGGTAAAAAGTCTTGATATATATTTTTTCACATCCTCACGTCAGTTATTAAATTTTAAATCATAACAGGGGAAGACATGAGATTCACATCCTTTTGGCAAGCAACCTTACTGTATTTGACAAGTTGCCTGTGTGTGAATGAAGTAATGGCCCAACGGGTGGCAAGCTGTGCACTGGGCTGATAACACCAGCAAGAAAGGAAAGAACCTACGGGTTTTGTTTTCCCTGAGGTAAAATATGTTCCGGGAAAGCATCAGTGAAAACAAGCTTCATATAACTTACCTAGATAATAGAATAATGGGAAAACACCGAGTATAATTTAACTCTCATGAAACACAGAGATAAAAAGTAAACTTTTTAAAGGTAATTTAGGTAATAGGAAAAGTAACTGCGCTTTTCCCACCTCCGCACTGCCTGCTGAGCACTTCACAAAGATCTTTAGATTAACTAACATCACCAAATGCTATTATTCACCCACCTAAATGGTTAGGACCATGTCTTTTCATCCTGTTGATGCGAATGTCCTACTAGCTGAATGGGAATCCTGCTGGTCAGTATTTAATTAACAGTGAACTTGCTCTGCTCACAAAGCTGTATTAACTGCAGCTCAATACACAGTGCTTGTATAGATGATTGCAAATTGATTAACAGTTTGTCCCTGGATTCCCCCAAAGACTCGAATTCATTGGGTCTGTCTGATCTATAATTAATAGGGCACATCTTTTTCAAACATGAGCAAACCTTTCTTCAGACTTCCAGGACTTCTTCCACGTGACAGCCTGGAACAGTAGGCAGAAATGCCACAGTAGCACCTATCAATGCCTGAGGCACCCATGGCAGGAGAAAGAAACCATGTCTCATTGTGCTACATGTTTAGGGATGAAGAAGTGAGGTACTTTTAAAGGGTAGTCTTACAATAGCATTACAATGGCATTTGACCAAGATCCAGAATTTACCAATCCCACCTTAGTTTAGCCACCTCACTTTCTGGGTGGTCCCCAAGACAATCAAATACCTCAAGGAAGCAATGCAATGCCTTAGTTTTTGTGGTGGGAATTGCCCAAACCTCGGTGTGGAGTGCTAATAAACCTCAGCAAACCATGTGGTGGTTGGGTCCTTATTCCTACACAAGTTGGGAAGGAGGAGTCTGAAATCCAAGCAGACAAAAGAGCTACTCCACTCCCTTCATCCCAAACTTGTCACCTCAAAGAGCAGGCCAGTCACCCGCCAATGCCAGAGGACAAGGAGTCAGAGAAAGCCTTCTTCCAGTGTAAGCTCATTTAGTCCCCAAGGCACGAATCCGCAAAAGCATGACCTAATCAATGTACTAAAATCCACTGATTAGCTCAACGGCACTTCTGTTGCACTGAATAGAAATAGGAAAGGGACTGAGTCAACTTCCTCCTCATCGAGGCCACAAATAAGACTAGAGAAAACTATTGCATCTGCTTGGTATCATGGTTGAATTCATTCTGAGTCAAACATAGGCTCCAATAGCAGTGTCTGTATTGAAAAGGTCTGAGATATTACCAGAGTCCAGTTATGGTCATCCCTAGCCAAGTGTCAGTTACAGTTAATACTGTGCTAATATTTCAGGTTTCCATATGCTGTGCTCTCATAAAAACTTCTGAGAATTATGCCCTGACCGGTTCGGCTCAGTGGATAGAGCGTCGGCCTGCAGACTGAAGGGTCCCAGGTTTGATTACGGTCAAGGGCATGTACCTTCATTGTGGGCACATCCCCAGTAGGGGGTGTGCAGGAGGCAGCTGATCGATGTTTCTCTCCCATCGATGTTTCTAACTCTTTATTCCTCTCCCTTCCTCTCTGTAAAAAATCAATAAAATATATTAAAAAAAAAACTTCTGAGAATTAATTACTGTTCCCTCTTTTTCCTACTGCTTCTCTCAATAGAAAAAAACTTGCATGTGCCTTTTTCTATATCCTATACTTTCCATGATAACAACTACACTTTGAGCACCTGCTATGTGCCAGATAATGTGCTAGGTGCTGGAGATCTACAGACGCAGAGAAATGGTCACTGACCTTAAGGAGTTTATAAGCAGACATATAAATAGAACACAAGTGTGCTCCATAATTTCTTATGTCTCGCTTCTTTCACTCAACAACATGCTCCCTCCTCACCCCCACTTCCCCGGCCCAGGTTTATCCATATTGCTCCATGAATCAGTCATTCTTTTTAACTGCTGTGTAATATTTCATTGTGTGGATATGCCACAGTTTATCCATCCTACTGTTGATTTATATTTGGTTTCCCCTTCCCTCCCCTCCTTTCTTTTCTCCTTCCCTCTCCTTTCCCTCCCCCTTCCCATTTTCTTTCCTTCCTTCCTTCCTTCCTTCCTTCCTTCCTTCCTTCTGTCCCTCCACTCCCTCCCTCCATCCTTCCTTCCTTCCTTCCTTTCCTCCCTCCCTCTCTCCCTCCGTCCCTCTTTAGATTTTGCCCATTAATAGCAATGCTGCCATGAATGATCTAGTTCATGTCTTTTGGTGGATATTGAGTATATGTTCAGAAGTGGAACTGCTGGGCCATAGGGTTGGCATGTTTAGAAAAACACAGTCTATGTGCACAAACATGTGTATGCAGGTGGATACACAGTGTGATGCAACTAGCAAACTGCAGGCAGAAGACCACAGTTCTAGTCCCAGCACAGCCATTAACTGTGACTGCTCTTGATGGCAGCTTCCTCAGCTATGAACTAAGGAAGTTGGAGCCAGTGATCTTTTGTCTCTTCCTCCCCCCACCCACAAGGATAATGATCTCACTTTAAACGGATAGTGATCATCATCCCTCTAAATAGCCTCATATATTTTTCTGGCATTTCATTTTCACACATGGATGTTAATATTTGTTAGCAGAATGTTGTCATATTTCAAAATTACTTTAGAGTTCTTCTAAAGCAGCAGAGGTTAGAATTAAGGACAGTATTTGCTGCCTTACAAGTTACAAAGAAAATCATAAAGTGAGGTCTATTTGGTAGAGGCATCAAGTAAATCAGGCGGAAACTTAAAGAGGCTTTTGTTGTAAGTGTGACTTAACCTGGAGTAACAGGAGGAAAGCAGGGACCTCACAGCTTTTAATGGGATTTTGATAAAATTCATTTGTGAATGTTTGAGCTCAGTAGCATAGACTTCCCATGACATTTATCTAGCCATGACTTTTAGTTTAGGAGTGTACCTACAGAATAAATGTATACACTAATATACCTCCTTCCAAACACTTGGTAAGGGATATTTGATAAGACTTAGGTTGGATTCAAGGTAAAATTCAGCACACAGGTGTGAAAAGCATGGTAAAGCTGGATTTGTTGATCTCAGAACTTGGCAAACCTTAAAATTAAGAAATAATTCATCTTTGAGATTATCAAAAGTATACATAAACATGAAAATGAAGATACTGACAAAATAATGACAACCACAAGGCAGCTTAAGAAATACCAAAATAATTTTTTGTGTATGTGGTTGTCCTCTTTGCTAAAGAGAATATGGCCTTTTTAACATTTGGGACTTAAATTTTTCAAAAAGAGAACAAATAATTTAATGCGAACTAACTTGAATATTGACCATTTTACATGATGCTTTAGAGATGAATCAGACTCTAGTTTTTGAACACTAGAGAATATAATACACTAGAGTTCCCAGAACCTAACAGCTTTTCAATAAAAGGCAAATAAGGATTTGAAAAAACGTATTATCTACACTAATAAAAGAGAAATATGGTAATTGGCGTACGACCGCTACCCTTTTCATTGGCTAATCAGGGTGATATGCAAATTCACTGCCAACTAAGATGGCAGTTAACTGACAACAAAGATGGCGATTAATTTGCATATGTAAGCACAATG
>NW_006283151.1:128288-135472 GCF_000327345.1 Myotis davidii
TGTCCCCTGCCCAGGCCTGAGGCCTGGGCCAGAGGCATCAGGCCTGAGCTGGGGGCAGAACCAGTGATGGGGGGAAATGAGCGTCTCCTGCCCAGGCCTGATGCCTCTCTCAGAGGCGTCAGGCCTGGGCAAGGGGCCGATCCTGCGATTGGGGGGTGATGGGGGTCAACGCCTGAGGGCTCCCAGTATGTGAGAGGGGGCAGGCTGGGCTGAGGGACACCCACCCCCCACCCAGTGCACGAATTTCGTGCACCAGGCCCCTAGTAAATATAATATATGCTTCCAGGTATTTTCTATATAGATGCTGTTAAATATCCATCTACTCCACTAATCTTAACAGAGCAGCATGCTGGCTTTTTACATATAGAGATACATCCATCAAAGTAAAAATATTGTTTCAATTTGTTTTTTAATTTGATATACGTTGGCATACTATCCTCATGAGTACCTTTTCACATCAACAGGCACAGGTTGACAGTCTGCTGTCCCACAGTGCACACATGTCATCGTGTAATACAGCCTGGCAAGTCTGGGCAAGCAGATCTGCAGGGAAAACTTCTAAGCTGAGATGCCATAATGAAAAAAGATTGATATATTTGGCTCATAATATAAAAATGTATGTATAGCCAACATACATTTTTGTTTGAAATTGTTAGATCAAAGTGTAGACTTAGGACACTTTTCTGAAGGATACTGTCATACTGAACTCCAAAAAAGGGTCAATTTTCATCACCTCCCATAGTGTATAAAAAGGCCTGTTTCCTATATTGTTAATAGTATTAAGTGTTATCATTAATTTTAAAACTTCTATTAGTTGCAGAGGTAAGAAAACTGTTTTCATTTGTATTTTTCCATTTATTAATGAGATTGTCTATTTTTTCCCCTAGGATTTGCTTATTCTCATACTTTATCCATATTTCTATTAGATTATTGATATTTTTCTTATACACTTATATGTATTCTTTGGGTATTATATAAATTATTCTCTAACATAATATGAATACATGTATATATTTATATGTGTACTAGAGGCCCGGTGCACAAATTTGTGCACAGGTGGGGTCCAGCTGGCCTGCCATGATGGGGGCTGATCGGGGCCAGCCCAGCATGGGGGAAGGGCCATGGGCAGTTGGCCAGCCAGGCCCGACCCAGATCGGGGTGGGGTGGGACTCATTCCGGCGTTCTGGACACTGGCTTTTTATATATATATAGATACATCCATCAAAGCAAAAATACTGTTTCAATTTGTATTTTAATTTGATATATGTTGGCTATATATACATTTTTATATTATGAGCCAAATTTATCAATCTTTTTCCATTATGGCATCTCAATTTAACATCATGCTTTAAAAGTCTTATGCCATAATTATTTTTAAAAAGAAAACATGTTTTTTTCTAGTATTTTCCTTCCTTCTTCCTTCCTTTGCTTTGCTCTCTTTTTATATCTCAATAATTGACCCTGTGAAGCATTGGTTTTGTGTAAAGAATCAGGTGGGGCTAGCACTTTGCTTTCCCACATGGCTCAGTGGCGGTGCCATCACCACTTAGCTAACGGTCCATCTTCCCCAAGTTCCACCTGCATAAAGCCATGTTTAAATGCTGAAGTCTAAAATTATCTGCCTGAATTTTATATAATGTTATTAACCAATGTCACCACAAAAAATTTAATTTGAAAAAGCCACAGCATGGCTCAGTGGTTGAGCATCGACCTATGAACCAGGAGGACACGGTTTTGATTCCTGGTCAGGACACATAACCAGGTTGTGGGTTCAATGTGGGGGGCATGCAGCCAACCAATGATTCTCTCCCATCATTGATGTTTCTATCTCTCCTCTCCTTTCCTCTCTGAAATCAATAAAAATATTTTTTTTTAAAAAAAGAAAAGAGAGAAGGGTGAAGCGCTTCAGCATTCTGCCACACGGCCAGGTCCCACGTGCCCTCCCCAGAAGCAGACACTGTGAAGAACTGTGGGACAGAAATCCATGCACTGACCTCCTCCTAAAAGCCATGAGAATACTTTGCCTCACGTTATAATCCTTTGCAAAATGTTTTTTACATAATGGCAATGGGGAATTCGTATTTCCTTTAGTCGTCTATTCTTCCCCACAATTTAGGTAACAAGGTTTTTGTTTGCGGATGACCTAAGTACAAAAGCAAGCTCAGTCTTCATGTATAATACAAGACTCCCCCCACAGAAGAGGAATAATTAGAGAGACTGATGGGATTACTCAGGAGTCTTTTTAAATTGATCCAAAAGCCTCCCTCAGGTAGCAACTCCATTTAGGCCTCTGCAAACACTTGTTGAATGAGTAAAAATGTTGGTGTCTTAACACTAACAAGGGAAGAAAGGGCTGCCTCCCAGACCAGCCCTGTCCAGTTGGAGTATACTATGAGTCACATGCATAGTTTTAAGTTTTCTAATAGCCACGTTTTTAAAAGATAAAAAGAAACAGGTAAAATGAATTTTCATAATATGTTTTATTTAACCCAGCATATCCAGATATTACCACTTCACCATGTAATCATTATTCAGTTACATTCTTTTTTTTTGGTATCGAGTTTTTGCAGTCCAGTGTGCACTGTACCCTTATATCACATCTCAATCTGGACCAGCCACATTTCAAGTGCTTGATCGCCCTATATATTGGACAGCGCAGATCGATACCTCAGGAGCTCGAGGCGGGAGTGGAGCTGCACCCAAGGTGGCCAGATACAGAGGCTCACTAAGCACAACGATCTGCTGAACACAAAGGGGCCACATACTAAACCTGACAAGCTCAGGGAGGCCTCCATGGAAGGCCCTACAAACTCAAGAGGCCGAAAATAACCACCTAGGATGAAAATTCCTAACTAAAAGCAGGGCATGGTGGGTAGTCACAACCTAGGCCTGTAGCTTCCTTGATAAAGGTCAAGCTTTACCCTAAGAGAGTCTGTCGATTGCCTTTCTGCATTTACAATAACACACCCTTGGAGTGTCAGAGCAATCCCCTTTTTCTGGACCCCTCCGGGTGCAACTTCACACTAGAGCAGAAGAACACAGCCCCTCATTATGATCTTGTTCTCTGAGAACCATCTCTATGTGCTATAAATGTTAATTATTAACTATCCTTACCCACCAACGTAAAAGAAGTACCTCTCTGTTTTACTCTTTACCCAGTCCCAGAGACTTCCCTGCTTTGCTTTCTCCTACTCACTAATCTACCAACAGTGAATTTTATGCAACCCTCCTACGTCTCCTCCTTTGATTCTAATGTATAAAATAAGCTCAAAACTGCCCTTCTCTAGAGCACTTCCTCAATCCATTGAGATTTTGCTTCCCTGTAATGGTCAGTTTGGCTCACATAAACGCATGAAAATTTTCTACAGGTTTAGGCCTTTCTTACATCAACCAAAGGATGACTGAAACGACGCCCCTGACTTCCCAGAGCCCACATTTCTGAAGCCTCCTGAGCCCTGAAACAGCTCACCAGCAATGCCAACAAGGGTCATTCCTTTCGCAATAGGGCAGTGAGGAACACGGACCCACAACCTACCCCATAGGACATCCTGCCCAGGGAAAGGATTTTCAAAGTAAACTTCTCCCAGCCCTGCTAGATAAGGAAGAGGAAACATCTCCTCAGTTGGCCCTGGGCTGTTAAAAAATAAATTTATTAAAAAAAAAATAAATAAATATGTGGGCTTGGGTGGGAGGATTGAGATAGTGGGAAGATAGTGGGAAACATTCCTGGACTAGTTGGACTAGATCAGCCCCCCTGTCCTCATCAGCTCCAGATAATGCCAGAATGTGTCGTCCCCCCCACGTTTCTGACTTTGAAATGTAAGGGATGATGGGAGGGTGCGTTTCATGGACAGCCTGAAAAGAACTTTAGCTGAGAGATCTGAATGAAGAACTGCCACAGAAAAACCACAGGAAAAGCTTGGAACTCGAAAGGTCTAGACTGGAGTCAGGTCTCTGCCCTCATTGGCTGAGCAATGGTGGGCAAACCATTTAAATTCGGTGGCTTCCGTTTCCTCAGCTGTACACAATGGGGAAGGTGGTATCAGTTCTGCATACTCCAGGCAGAAGTGAGAAGAGCTGAAAGGGCTAGGTCAGTGGCCTGCAAACTGTGGCTCGAGAGCCACATGCGGCTCTTTGGCCCCTTGAGTGTGGCTCTTCCACAAAATACCGACTTCTGCACCTGGGCCATGAAGTTTCAATCGCACTGTCTGTGTGCGCCCACATGTGGTATTTTGTGGAAGACCCACACTGAAGGGGCCAAAGAGCCGCATGTGGCTTGCGAGCTCCGGTTTGCCGGCCACAGGGCTAGGTGAATGGAAGCTATTCTCACTACTCACTGAGGGGTGCCAGCCAGCCCTTCCTTTGCTCTGTTGCCTTGGGTAAGTCACATTATCTCGTGTGTGTCTCGCAATTATCATATGTAACATGAAGTTTGACTTAATGATCTGTCAGGTTTTATGCCTACGTAAAATACAAATAACTCTTCTCAACCCCAAACAAAATTACTCTGAATCAAACCCAATGGAGCCTTTCACTCATCCAAATGTTGAGTGACTATTGTAAGCTCGCCGTAGTAATGGGTGGGGGAAACAGAGAAACAGCCCCCTGAGAAAAAGAGGACCCAGGAAACAGCACCATGGCTTTCTAACATAAAGGGAAGGAGGTGCAAATTCCGTGTCAGCAGAGCTTGAGCAGGGGAGTTCAGTGACTAAAGAAGGCAAGATAAAGACCAACAGGGAGTGGTAACACCATGGTGAACTCAGGGGTGTCTGCCCTCTCTCAGGGGGCAGCTGCTTGCCAGTATCCATTGATTTTTGTTTGTTTTTAAAGGAAAGGTGGGAATTTAGGCCTGTGTAAAATCTGACTTTTCTATCTTTACAACTAACTAAAACAGAACCACGCTGCAAGCCAAGCATAAAAGTCATGTGGGGTCATACAAGTTAGTGTTCTCTGACTTAGGGAGAAAAATGTAGATCATATAGCAGGGACAGGAGGAAAAGCAAAAGGCACAGAACTCTCAGGCTATGGAAAGACCTTGCAAAGTTTCCCAGACCAATCATCCGGTCAATGCCCCAGAAAGAAAAAAAGCAGAGTTTGAGGGAGACTAAGAATGGTGGTCACAATGGTTCAATTTTATGGGGACAAGGGAGGGAGGGAGGGAGGGAGGTAGTGAGGGAGGGAGGAGGGAAGGATTTGTGATCCAGGACACTTCCCCTGCAGCATGGGGGAGTCAGAAGAAACTTCTGGACCTGTGGGAGAGGGAAGGAAAGGAAGGAAGGAAGGAAGGAAGGAAGGAAGGAAGGGAGGGAGGGAGGAAGGGAGGGAGGGAGAAAGGAAGGGAGGGAAAGGGAAAAAGAGAAAGAAAGAGGTAGATGTCACTGGAGGATAAAAGAACAAAAGAGGAGCTAAGAAAAGGCATTGGGGTGGCGGGCAGGAGGGCAATTTCAGGGACTCGAGGGGCCAAAGGCTTAACTGCAGGGAGTAAGAAAGCAGAGGCAGTGAGCGAGTATAAATGATTCTTGTGAAGATTTCAGCAGAGAAGGGAAGGAAAGAGGTAGTTTCATAACTGGAGGGGAATGCAGCCGAAGAATATATTTTATATATATATAAATGATGTGGCCAAGCTGCTGCTGATGAGAGACCCAGGAGGAAGGAGGTGGCCACTGCAAAGGAAAAGAAAGACTTCATCCACCAGGATGAGAGGGAGGTTGTGAACAGAAAAGATGTCAAGAAAGAGGAAAGCTCTCCCCTGAAAGTTGAGGTTAAGAGGCAGTAATACTTAGTAATACTTAATAAATAAGTAATGTTACTTCTGAAGCAACAGATAGATCTACAATCTAATTATATTGCTGAGGAGACAGACTGATGAATAATTTAAAAGTCTGACTCAGTTCAGTTCAATGCTCACTGGATCTGACAATATACCAGCTTTTGTGTGTGCTTTTTCCTGTTTGGTATTTGTTCATCGAATGCACACCATAAATAAGAAATGTCTATAAACCAAAAAGATAAATTCCGTGGACACAATTCATTGTCAGGGACCTCATTACCAGGTGTAGGAATACTACAGAAGAAATATACATATAATCCCAGGAGGTTAAGAATATGGAATTGTCCTTAAATTCTAAGTAACACTTTGCCAATGTAAAGTGACCCACTGACAGAAATTCCATAGTGATGTGTAAATGGTTAATAAACCCGTGAATAATCGTTCCCCTGCACTGATACCTAAAGTGTGTGTGTGTGTGTGTGTGTGTGTGTGTGTGCATACGCGTGCAAGATGTAAAGGGCATTGAAGGAAGGGGGATCACCAAGAAGGAATTTGGCACAGAAAGAGAATGCTTTGAGTACTGACCATAATGACTTCGTACTTTTGTTTAAAATCTTCCTTCTTCTCAGCATATAGACAAATTTTTGCTCCATACATATGGAAACCTAATAGGTACATTGCCACAAACCTCTATAATTGAAGGCAATATCATTTTGTAACACTTAGGAAAGTTTTTCCGGGAAACACATTCTATTTCATTACTGAGAAATTGGTTCCCCATTGGTTTAATAATCAAGACACTTGGTTGTTCATGTTATTATATGTCACATGTGCACACAAGAGTGCAGAACAGCACAAGACTGCCATTCAGTCTTCTTCACAGGGTACAGACATGGCTGAACACTTGGTTAATTCAAGTGAACCGCCTCTGCTTCTTAAAACCTTAGTTACTAACAAAACTGAGGATGTATATAGCAACATAATTAACATTTTAAAATAAATAATAAAATGTAAAATACCTTAAAATATTAAGGTTTTAAATTAGTTATTTTCCTCTTTTAAAAAAAAAAAACCCTCAGATATTTGAAATTGTTGAGTAATGAATCATTTGTGAAAATTAACCTCTTTTTTTGTGTGTGTGTCCCTGGGTGGGCACAAACCAAAATAAACCTTTTATGCATTAGAATTTGAAAATCTGTCATTATTCTTGATGAAAAACCAAAATGTGCTCCACACTTCTTAAGGAATCTTTATAAAAATAGTGATCCTGTACTAACATTCAAAAGACTTAAAGATGCATGTGCTCTGAGGCTGGTGCAGGAGCCTAGAGCAATGATGGACAGACACCATGATTCACTTCTCAATTACTGGGCGTGTACTCCCAGACAAGTCACTTAACTTGTTTAAACAATGG